>NC_084794.1:85737517-86037517 GCF_963169125.1 Humulus lupulus | reverse complement strand
AGGAAACACTAAAGGAGCTTGTAGTTCTGTCCATTTTATATGGTGTGAAATTAGGTGTACATATGACATAGGACACTTGTTTTGCAAAATAATTCATTATGATAATTTTTAACCAAAATATAAACAATGTTACGAGAATGATTTTCTGGCTATAATGAATTATGCAGGCACTGAAGCTGGAAGAGTTTGGAGTGAAAGGGTCAGATGCTGAAAATGTGTGTTATTTACGAAATTTGTCTGATGCAACAACACTTGTTAGCCTTATGAAATCTCACTCTGGTGGGAATGCCGTTGTTATTGGTGGTGGATACATAGGAATGGAGTGTGCTGCATCTTTGGTCATCAATAAAATAAGTGTCACAATGGTTTTTCCTGAAGCACATTGCAGTAAGTACCCCTACTCTGACACCCTTTTTCTAACAGAACTGTTTTGGTGCTGCAGCGGTTTATCTCTTAAGAGCATCTAAGCTAATTGATCCCATAATTTTCTTTGAAATGCTACTAATTAATTTCATTTTTCTTTAATTTTTTCTCTTTCTTCCCCCTCTTTCCAGTGGCCCGTTTGTTTACACCAAAAATAGCAAATTACTATGAAGACTATTACAAGTCCAAAGGAGTTGAATTCGTCAAAGGAACTGTATTGTCATCATTTGAAATTGACTCAGATGGGAAGGTAAATCTTATAAGGCTTGTAAAGGGACCTCGTTTTCATATTTGGTATATAAAAACTTGTACTCGTGGTAGTTTCCAACTCCAAGTGAATTCTGTTATCTGTAAAATTTTCTGACTCGTTATTTTTGGGAAGCGAACCAGATCACCTCTACTTCCCAGCAACTCCTACCTTTTTTGTCAAAAATATAAGCCTATCATTTATAATTTTAAAAGATGCTTTCAAATTGTCATATACTGGTCTGTTTTTTTAATCTGTCAATTGCCGTTTACAGGTCACAGCTGTTATTCTTAGAGATGGAAGTCGCCTGCCTGCTGATATGGTTGTGGTCGGAATAGGAATCCGTCCTAACACAAGCCTGTTTGAAGGTCAACTAACATTGGAGAAGGGTGGAATCAAAGTGAACGGAAAATTGCAGTCAAGCAACAGCTCAGTCTATGCAGTAGGGGATGTAGCAGCATTTCCAGTCAAACTATTTGGTGAAATCCGTAGACTTGAACATGTTGACTCAGCAAGAAAATCTGCAAGACATGCTGTGGCTGCAATAATGGAACCAGACAAAGCAGGTGAATTTGACTACCTACCATTCTTCTACTCCAGAGTCTTTGCCTTGTCCTGGCAGTTCTATGGAGACAATGCGGGAGAAGTAATCCATTTTGGGGATTTCTCTGGAAGCACATTCGGAGCTTACTGGGTCCACAAGGGTCATCTTGTAGGATCTTTCCTTGAAGGTGGAACCAAAGAGGAGTATGAAATTATAGCCAAGGCCACCAGGCTTAAGCCAGCAATTGAAGATACAGCCGAGTTGGAGAGGCAAGGTCTGGGCTTTGCATTGACAATTATTCAAAAACCACCAGAGTCAACTGCTGCTGAAATTCCTCAATCTGATTTTGTTTTTCAAAAAACAATCTATCCTTGGCACGCAACAGCCGGAGTTCTTGTGGCTGCATCAGTAGCTGCATTTGCATATTGGTATGGGAGGAAGAGGCACAAAAGGTGGTAAGAAAATGTTTTGATGGTGTTAATCCTGCAAGGTGTTGGGGTTTCTTGATGTGTCTAGCTCGGTCATTCCCATGTTGCTGCATGAATAGGACTCTGAGGAGTTTGAAATACTCTTGAGTTATTATTTTGATAAGCTCAAAATATAAATGAATACACAAATGTATCTTACTACCACGTATGTAGAGATCTGTAATTTTATGTCATCTATAAAATTTGAATTCACAGATACTAAGAAGATTTAAACATGTTCACATTATCATCTCCCAACTACATCATGCATTAGTAAACCTTTCAATTAGACATGTGACATTTACATAAGAATATCAAAATAAACATTTCAATCACAATCTGTCTTTCCTATTAGATTCTCACACGTAGTACTACTGCAATCCAGTATGGGGTTTCTTTGATAATCAGGTTCATAAACCAAAATTGCAGTCTTCACCAGAAAAATAGATGAAATACAATGTATATTATGAAAACAAAGAGGGCATTTGGTCTAGTGGTATGATTCTCGCTTTGGGTGCGAGAGGTCCCGAGTTCGATTCTCGGAATGCCCCTTTTTAATAGTATTATATCTTTTTCTGTTCATGGGTTTTAAGATGAGCCAAATATGTCGATCAGAGGCCCATTAAAAGATCAGGCCCAATAAATCAATTTGCAGGATATTGGTGATGTAAAATTGTAAATACCTTTCTTGACCCTCCACCAAGATCTATATTTTTAGCAAGTGATGAGGGGTAGTTCCGTCAACAAACACAAAAGTCAGTAGCTATATACCATTTCTAATACAATATATGTTATGAAATACAATGTATGTTATGAAAATAGACAGGGCATTTGGTCTAGTGGTATGATTCTCGCTTTGGGTGCGAGAGGTCCCGAGTTCGATTCTCGGAATGCCCCTTTTTATTCATATTATTTTCTGTTAATGTGTTTTTCGATGAACCAAATATGTCGAAGGATATTGGTGATGTAAAATTGTAAGTGAAAATAACAAGTATGAGATTTTTAATTGATGGTGCAAAAATATGGCTTTTTTTTTTTTATAACTTGAAAAATGCCCCGTTTTAGAATTAGTTAACTAAAAATAGCTACTAATAATATTTTAGTTGAATATTACCCACTTTTTTAAGCACATTTCTCATATTACCCTTAAAACACTACTAGAAGTTCAATGTAAAAATCTCAATTTTTGCCTCTATCGTGTCATTTACTTCCCTCTTTAAATAATATTCCACTGTCAGTTCCACTAGACCACTGTATAATGGAAAGAGTCATTAATAGTTTGGGTATTAATCTAAGAGTTTTAAAAAGTGGGTAAAAATTAAAGAGGTTAACTTAAATTGGGTACTAGGTGTAATTTTCACCTTTTTTTTTTGTTAAGAAAAGTTAATCTGTGGTTTTTATTTTTTATTTTTTTTTATGGGTTTAGTTTCTCATATTTTTGTATAAAAGTTTGATTATGCTATAGTTTTACTCTTAATCAAGTTTTATTAATTTGAAAGGATATGTTTGTAATTTGGTTATTTATTTTAGTTTATTTGATTTTTTTATATAACTAATTTTATATTAAATTTTTTCATGGTTGTTTTGCAAATTTTTTATTAATTTTTTTTTATAATATGAATTGTGTTTATTATTATTTTTATTTATTATAAACATTTTTTTTAAAACCTGGGTAAGGTAACCAGTTACTTAATTGATTTTTCAAAGTTATGTAAAAAAAATCCTACAGCTAGGTTAAATAACATTTATTTAGAAGGGTAACCAGTTACTTGTTTAATTTTTCAAAGTTATGTAAAAAATAGTCTTAGAAGTTAAATAACATGTATCAGGATGGGTAATCAGTTACAGTTAGTAACTTACTACCATAAGAGGGGTAACCAGATACTATAAGAGGGGTGACGAGTCACTCATATTAGAAATGAAAATAAACATCACATGTGAAAGAAAAAAAAGGAAGATATATTTGGTTCGTTTGATTCGTGCTCAAGTCGGATGATGAAAAATTATCATGTAAGTATGATTTAGTAACCTAGGTAAAAATTATCAATGTAAAAATCTCAATTTTTGCCTCTATCGTGTCATTTACTTCCCTCTTTAAATAATATTCCACTGTCAGTTCCACTAGACCACTGTATAATGGAAAGAGTCATTAATAGTTTGTGTTATACCCAAAAATTGGAGAATGCATCCTAGGAGGCTAAGGAGAATGCATCTAGGAAAGTGCCTCCTAGGAGAGCTAAGGGGAGTGGTCCTAGGAGACTCCAAAAAGAATGTGGTCCTAGGAGACCCCAAGGAGGGTGTGGTCCTAGGAGACCCCAAGGGTGTGTAGGAGGCAAGCCTCCCAAGGTTTTCTAAGTGTTGCTCGAACGTGTCCAAGGTAAATAGCTAAGGAGGAGGAGTCTCATGCAAGAGAATGGAGACTTAGACTTTCATAAGGAAAGTCTATACAATGTTCGATCGGACATGTTTGGGAAATGCTAAAGAAGGTTGCCTCAATGTTGTCCAAGGTGAGGTTGCCTCAATGTTGTCCAAGGTGAGGTTCCCTCAATGTTGTCCAAGGTGAGGTTCCCTCAATATTGTTCAATGTGAGGTGCCAAGGAGGTTGCCTCGGACCACCTTGGTCCGAGGAGAAGCCAAGGAGATTGGTTCAAGGAGGAACATGGCATGCTAGAGGAGAGTACATGTTCGAGGAGAACCATGCACGTTCAACCCACCCAAAGCATGTCCTACCACCATGCATATCCTACCACCATGCATGTTTAACCAGCACTTGCATGGGTAGTGAGTAGGAGGTGGACCAACTAGCTAGAGGAGACTAAGTCAGACACAACTTCAACAACATGCGCGAGAATCTCTCATTCTTCCCACAAATGGGGAATTTGTTACATTTTGAATTTTGAATGTTTATTTGTAATATAAATGTAATAAATATAATAAAATATCCCTATTATAAGGGGATATCAGTTGAGGATCTCATCTCTATAAATAGAGAGCTGATGGGATGAGAAAGGGGTTCCTTCTGATGATTCTTTCTAGAGAGATAAAATTGGGTCTGTCTATTCTAGAGAGAGAAAGTGCTGAAATTAGAGAGAATTCTTGTATTTTCACAGTTTATACTGAAGAAACTCAGTTGGCATAGTCCATCTGATCTTGAGTATAGATTTATAAATCACAACTCTAAGTGGATTAGGCTATTACCGACAATCGGGGCTGAACCACTATAAAAATCTCCTGTGTTCTTTACTTTTCTTGTTTATACCGTCTGTTGTCGTTTTGATTTCTCTTGAAGGCTTGTCGTATTTGACGTTCTCACGTCGTTGGCTAAAAACGCGGTCAACAGTTTGGGTATTAATCTAAGAGTTTTAAAAAGTGGGTAAAAATTAAAGAGGTTAACTTAAATTGGGTACTAGGTGTAATTTTCACCTTTTTTTTTGTTAAGAAAAGTTAATCTGTGGTTTTATTTTTTTTATGGGTTTAGTTTCTCATATTTTTGTATAAAAGTTTGATTATGCTATAGTTTTACTCTTAATCAAGTTTTATTAATTTGAAAGGATATGTTTGTAATTTGGTTATTTATTTTAGTTTATTTGATTTTTTTATATAACTAATTTTATATTAAATTTTTTCATGGTTGTTTTGCAAATTTTTTATTAATTTTTTTTTATAATATGAATTGTGTTTATTATTATTTTTATTTATTATAAACATTTTTTTTAAAACCTGGGTAAGGTAACCAGTTACTTAATTGATTTTTCGAAGTTATGTAAAAAAAATCCTACAGCTAGGTTAAATAACATTTATCTAGAGGGGTAACCAGTTACTTGTTTAATTTTTCAAAGTTATGTAAAAAATAGTCTTAGAAGTTAAATAACATGTATCAGGATGGGTAATCAGTTACAGTTAGTAACTTACTACCATAAGAGGTGTAACCAGATACTATAAGAGGGGTGACGAGTCACTCATATTAGAAATGAAAATAAACATCACATGTGAAAGAAAAAAAAGGAAGATATATTTGGTTCGTTTGATTCGTGCTCAAGCCGGATGATGAAAAATTATCATGTAAGTATGATTTAGTAACCTAGGTAACCAGTTACCATAAAGAACCCACAAATATATACACACATCATAATATAAAGGTAACTAGTTACCTCCTTAAATATACACACAAAGAACGTGAAGGTAACCAGTTATCACTTATCCAAAGATAGAAAAGAAAAAAAAAACAAATCTGACAACGAACCAACCTTCTCCCTCGCCTCCGACCACCACCAGAAACCCCCATCCCCTGCACTCAAAACCCCGTCGCAAACCCAGCCATCCCTGTCGTTTTGCGCAGCTCCGAGCACCACGAATTGCACTCAGCCCAGGCGCCACCCTTCTTCCTCGCCTCCAACCACCACCAGCGCATCTCTCTCCTCAGCCTATCCCCGTCGTTTTGGATTTTGGGGCTCACGAATGGAATCGCATAGAGATGCGCGGATTGAGGTTGTGTTCGTCGATGGTGCGGTTGGGGTGTTCTTGGCTAGGTTTCACGGAGGTGTGCACCTAAGGTGGTGAGGGTGGCTGGGTTTCACGGAGGTGCGGCTGAGGTGTTCTTGGCAGGTGATGAGGGTGGGTGGCCGGAGATGATGGTAGAGATGGTGAGGCAGGCGAGTGGAGAACAAGGAGGTGGCAACTAGGGCAAGCTGAAAGAGAAGATGTGGCTTGGTTGAAGAAGTTTTGGCTATGTTAATTACCATAGTACCCCTCCTTTTGCTGATTTTTTTTTTTTGTTTAATTTTGATTTCCAATATGGGATTAGTTTTCCCTTAAACTAAGATTTGGTTAATTAAAATTTAACTCCCATATTTTTGCACATTAACAGCTAAAAAGCCATATTTTTTAAAAATTCCCAAATTTTAAATAACTTTCATGACCCTCCACCAGTCTAGGGGTATGATTATCGCTTTGGGTGCGAGAGGTCCGAGTTCGATTATCGGAATGCCCCTTTTTAATCATATAATATCTTTTTCTGTTAATGGGTTTAAAGATGAGCCAAATATGTCGATCAGAGGCCCATTAAAAGATCAGGCCCAGTAAATCAATTTGCAGGATATTGGTGATGTAAAATTGTAAATACCTTTCTTGACCTTCCACTAAGATCTATATTTTTAGCAAGTAATGAGGGGTAGTTCCGTCAACAAACACAAAAGTCAGTAGCTATATACCATTTTCTACACTTGCCACTGCACCCTCCTAATTCCTCTATCCCCTTATCCTATCTTCTTCTTCGTTCTTTTTCTTCTTCTTGTAGCAAACAAGCTCAGAGAAATGGCCACCACTCTCTCAGCTCTTACACTCCGCTCTCCATCTTATTCTACGCCAAGTGCCTTCTCTTCTCCTACGCACACCTCCTCCAAGCCCGCCGCCCTTAAATTCCCGTTCAACCCCCAAAACCCTACCCTCACCACCACCACACACCGCGCCACTCAACTCCGCCCCGTCGCCTGCGTTGCGGCCCCGGAGAAAATTGAGAAGCTCGGGGATGAGATCTCCAGCCTCACACTCGCGGAGGCCAGAATCCTCGTCGACTTTCTCCAGGACAAGCTCGGCGTCAGCCCCGCTGCTCTTGCTCCGGCTGTTGGTGTAGCTGTCGCTCCCGGAGGTGGAGATGCCGCCGCTGCCGCGCCCGAGGAGAAGACAGAGTTTGATGTGGTGATTGAAGACGTACCTAGCAATGCTAGGATTTCGGTGATTAAAGCCGTGAGAGCATTGACGAGCTTGGCGCTCAAAGAGGCTAAGGAGCTGATTGAGGGTTTGCCGAAGAAGTTCAAGGAAGGAGCTTCAAAGGATGAGGCCGAAGAAGCCAAGAAGCTGCTTGAGGAGGCTGGAGCTAAGGTTTCTATTGTTTAATCTCCATTTGGGAATGGTAAATGAGTTAAATTAGCTTCGATTTTTTTCTTTTTCTTTTTCTCTTTTGGGAGGGAGCAAAAATGGTTATTAGATGTAAACTCCGTTGATGTTGTTCTTGTTGTTGTTAGTTTTTTTTTTCCTTTTTTATATAATTTTTTTTGGTACAGTAATATGCGATTGTCCCTTTAAACTGCAGCAATGTAATTTGGGAATTTTAATATTTTGGTTCATTTTGTGTCAAAATTTTGAACTTTTGCTACTATGAGTTATGACCAGTAAAATGTAGTTGGTTTGTATTAAAAAAAAAAATGCAATTTTGATATTGGGATTTGGAGTTGGAATTGCTGGAGTAAATTTGGCTTTGCAGCTGAATTGCTTTGCTATTACAAATTTGACCTACTGAAACTTTGTTTTCTCTCTCAATTGTTTAAAAGGGATGGGGAAAAAGAAAAGATCTCGAGAGACTTGAATCAGTTTCAATTTTTTATTATATAATCCACATTGCATTTTAAGTAATTAGTTGACTCTTAACCTTAACTTAGCCAGGTTTCAGATTAAATCATCGAACTAACATATACAATGGACAGAGTATAGATTGAGTGGTTTAGCATTGAAAGAGGAGTAGAGTAACACATGTCACATGATAGTAGAAAAGAACTTCAACAAATTTTGAAGTCGTTTATCAAAGAAAGAATCCCATATAACAAATTTACACAAAAATCAACGAATAAAACAGAAGTTCAGGAAGAATCTCACAGCTATGAGGAAGACAATATCAATGGACAGTCATTGTCCTCAACAAATTCACACAGTACTCATTCAATGTTTACAGAATGCAATGTTTAAACGATCATTCTTAAAAGGTTTTTCATTGTCTATTAACATATTTGGGAACAAAGTTTGGCCAAGCAATCAATCATCGACCGGATCCTGAGGAGTTTCACATGCCTTGCGCTTGATAGTGATAACTGGGCACTCAGCATGCTTTACGCAAAATTCGCTCACAGTTCCAACAAAAACCCTACAAAGCATATCCAAATGCGGCTTTACTTGAGGAAAATGTTAACAGAGGTACTACTATTTTTATGGTAATCTTGAAAAGAAAAAGGGTAACTGAACACTAAAGGCAGAGATCATTACCTCTGGAAAGGACCAAGACCACGGCTGCCAACAACCAGAAGATCCGGCTGTGTTCGTTTCACCTCATGGCAGATCACTTCTTTGGCATCACCCCTCCTAACCCATGCTTCGCAAGCAATCTTGATGCAAATCAGAATCAACAAAATTAAAGAAGAAATCGATCAAAAGTAATTTTAGGGCACAAAATTCAGGTCACTTATTATCTCAAAGGGTAATCGTACACAACAGCAAATTGGTGTAAACTTTTGGTGCAAAAAATGTGTTTTCATAGTGTTACTCGTCAATCTAATCTAATATATAATATTACATATTTTTTTAACATATCTTTGACGCTACAAGTTAAAACTATGCATACGTGAACATGCATATGTTTGTATATATAAATATATTATTTGAAGAGTGCAACAGTGTATCCCAAGTTTACAAGTTTAAAATAGTGGGATTAATTCTCCAAACCAGATCACATCAGCAATTCTAAATGATCAAGACTTCTAATCGGCCAAGTTTAAGAACTTTTCTTTCTTGGAAAGTAGTTAAGTTGGTTTGTATAGAGCTTGCTATTTTTAGTAAGAGCAATGATATGTGACACCTATGTAGCAAGTCATTTTAATTTAGTGGGACATATCCAAACTAACTACGAGAATACACTACAGGAAAGAAGATCAATATGCTAAGTGAGGGTGTATCAAAGGACTTGGGTTTGGATGGTCAAAATACTTTTAGAGTCAACTGTTGTATTTGTGAGCATTTGAGAGTGATCTTTGGCTGTAAGAGTGTATTTCATTTATGATTCATTAGTGAAGTGCTCGAGATGATGCTCAAACTGGATGTAGGCTTTTAGGCCGGACTAGTATAAATCTTTTGTGTTCTTTGTTCTGTTTCTGTCATTTGCTGTTCTTTCCATTTATATTTAGAATTGTGTTGCTGCATTAGTTATTGAATGCAGGTATAAGTGTCTTGGAGTAGAAAATCATAACAAATACGAATATGTTTGTATATATATGTTAAAGAGTGTAGCGTACCCCAATTTCATGGCATTTATCGACAAAATACTCCAGTAGATGAAGCCCTTTTGCCTTGTTTCTATTATTCAAGTTCTTAAAGTCTTCAGGTGATGCATAGATACTATCCATGTCCTCAAAACCTGTAGAAGAAAAAATCTCGAATATGGTCAAAAGCATAATCTCCTTCTTATTACACCATAACATATCAATCAACTAGAGCTATATCACAAGAACATGGATTCAAGTGTATTCATTCAGAGACCATATTATTGCTACTGTATCAGGCCGAATTTGTCATTTTGAGGAAGAAAGGAAGACCATACACCTACTAATGTGATTATTTAAACATAAATGAAAATCAATCATGCCAGAGACATGGATCATATCATTACTGTGTTCTTTATAACAGAAAGAAAAACACTATGGCTTAAACGTGTGACCCGCTCAGACATTATCATTAAAGATTCAGAAAGCTTCATACTACACACCTCAAAGGAAATGGCATTGCAATGTCAATAGCTAGTAGTTCACCAATTCTCCATGTATATTTTACCATAAACTAACTTGCTCTACCGATCTCATCTACAGACTAATGAATTGAAGTAATCAACCTTCCAAACCCTAAATTATTTCTCACTAGTGATAGGTACAAATAATCCCAATGTCTCAGTTGCTCCACTCTAGTAAAACGAGGGCAAGCCTTCATTTCGGCTTCCGTTAACTTCAGTAACCAAAAAGGGACTCTAAATCCGAACCAAACATAATCTCTAACCCTAATCATTATCAAAATTTATTTAAATCTTTCAGGTTTCATTTTGTGATCCGAATTCTCCACCGATTTTCCCTTTACTTCTATTTCTCGTCAACCCAACAGACGCCCAAAACAAACAATAAAGAACAAACTAGTACAATAAGGAAATATACATATATATATATATATACAGAGAGAGAGAGAGAGAGAATAGAACCGTCTTCATCGGGAACTTGGACATGAAGAAAGAGAAGCTTGAAACCAGAAAAGTTGGAGCGGACGATCTTATCAACAGTCCACTCAAAAGCACCTTTGCTGCTTATCGAAGCATGAGGATAGCCCTTGATCGTTGACTCGTTGACTGCCAGCATAACCCGAGTTGGCTCACCCTCCATTTTCACCCTTAACTCGGCTCCTCTCTCTGTTCGATTTAAACTATCTGGAATGACGCCTCTTATTAACAATATCAGCCACTGAGTCAGCTCTGTGCGTGTCACATCACCGACTCGCCACACATGTAAAATATTTGGCTTTTTTTTGTTTTTGACAAACAATTATTTGTCTCTTTGAATCGTAATTACGACAAAACGTCGCCGTTTGCGTAATTAAAATTGCTCCCTTGATGTCAAAAGCTTCACGGCGTTTCACATTAAAAAAAAAAGTTTACCGATTGTTTTTATTTATTTTTTAAATTGAGGGAAGGAAGATTCCAATTTCACCCCTTTTTATGATATATTATGCACGTTTGCTTAGTTGTATTAAGAAAATGTGTGAATTTAATTTTATTTTATAACTTTTGTATTAAATTTTATTATTTAATCAAGAGTAGGTAAGCATTTGGTATAATATATTTTTGTAAAATATCGTTTTGCTACCATATATTTACATTAATGGTCATTTGGTACTATATATTTTATTAATATAATTTTACCAATTTAATAAAATTTCTCTCAATTATATGAGTTCCAAATATAAATTTAATTACTTAATTACATATAATTGATGACAGTTTGGTCATATTGATAAAAATTGTATTTATGAAATTTGAGTTTAGATACTAAATATCTATGATTTTGAAATAAATAGTACCATATGATTGATTATTGAAAAAAAAAGAGTACCAAAATGATATTTTGTAAAAATACGGGTTCTAAATGAATAAATTTCCTATAATCAGTGTCATATATTTTAAAAGACAATATTTAATATAATGTATGATATAAATATATTACTAAAAATATTGTTGGAATTCAAATAATAACATTGTAAATAAAAAAATAAAAATAAAATTGTATTTAGTTTAATAAAGAATGTGATTTTGTCTTAATAAATAAATAATTAAAAAAATGAAGAAAGAGATTAATTTGTCTTTGTAGTTTAGGATGATAATTCATCCTTATTGTTATCTTGTTTGGCTTTAATTGAGAGAATAATGAAATGTTTGTATTTCACATTATTCATTTTTTCTTCATCTCCGGACAATTTGATTGTCCATTTTTTTGTTGCTAATTTATTTGCAACAATTTCAATGTGTTGAGGAATTTCCCACAAGAACAACTTAGAGTTAATTTATATAAATTATGGTATTTTTCATATGTATTATTTTGAAATGTAGTAATATTTATTCTTACCTGTATAGAATTTTCCATCAACTGGACTGCAGAACTACCAAATGTCTTTTCTACTACTTCTCCGAACATAACAGTATCGAGCTTTCCAGTATCATCTTCTAGTTGCACATATGCCCTAGCACTTAAAATTTATTTAAATATATTAGTTTTAATGTGAATATTAGTTTTTTAAAATTTATAATTTATTTAGAAATTTAAATAAAATGTACTCACTGTGGTGTAGGGGTGCCTCGCTGTTTGCAGTTTGGATTTTCACAAACAATTATTTCGTCATACTTATGTCGTATTTTTCTATGAAATGTCGCACACGACATGTAATAGTACATTTGGGCAGAATCAATTATATTTATCTTTGCTTCCATCCAAAAGTATTTTTTCTACATCAAATAAGAATATTTCTTTAGAAAGTTAATAATTGTACTTTGTTATTAAATTGAAATAAAAAAGTAATATTTACCTCCATAGATTGCAAAGCCTTCATTGCACGGGGAATATTACAAATTTTGACGGTTTTTTGAAGTCCAATAGATGATATAGTAGTAGATAGATGTGTCAACGACGTTTCAATGATACTTTTGATTTTCAGTGTATTATTATTCGCCCTTTAGAATAAAAAAGGAATAGTAATAAAAGTTAATAAATATAGGAAGATTGTATGAAAATAATATAACTAAATATAAAGTAATTTGAGCAATATGTGTATTTTAATATGGGGGTATTACCATTGCTTCAATGCAGTTGCCTCTGGAATTTGAGGATTGATTGTAAAGGTACTTGATGAACGTGATGATAAGGACAATCCTCTATTCAATTTGAGATTTATATTAATGAAAGTATATCAAAGATATAAGAATATATAAGTTATGTATTTGTAAGTACCTTTATATGTTCGAACAACTATTTGTGTTCCCAATATTATTGGGTATTTTTCAATAATTTTTGTTATTGTTTTGCCTTCGTCTTGGACAAACCTACTCCACATAATCAATTTTATTGGGTTGAAACTGACAAATTAGATTGAATAAAAAATGTTAGTGTACATTTTGTAAAGTAATATCAATACTAAATGTAATTGAAAGTATGTTTTTTTTTTACCTTTCATCGATAAGATATATCTCTTTGATTGTTTGTTGTTGAAATTTTGTGGTTATCTCTTTTGTTGATTTAATCTGGATTGCAACAGCTAAGAAATCTACATATTGAAATAAGAAAATGGTTATTTTGATGATAATCAATTTGTATAAGAATTAAATTTGAAATACCTATTCGATTAGCTGAGTCTTTGTAAGAGTGCAAGTGTGTAAATGGAACGATGTTATATTTTGGCGCCTCTATTTGATTGTCTTGTTTTTCTACATCTTCTATTAGTATTCTTGAGTTGAGGGTCCAATCATATTCATATGATTCAATCTTGTACCTTGGGTTGGCATTTTTGACAAGTGCGTCACTGATATAATAAGAGTGAAACAATTTTAAAGTGTCCTCCCTAGAATCAATATCTGTTCCATAAAATACTGATTGGACTCGATTCCCCTGAACCGAAATTTTAAGAAATAATGGTTAATATTGTATTATATGAATTGCAAATGATAAATAGAGGTTTAAATAGAGGTATGCTACATTCATTTATGAGAGTATTAGTAATTTTCAAACTAATATATATTATAACAAATATGATACCTGTTGGTCAATTAATATTAGATTTTGGTATTAAACGCTGTGCTACGACTTGTTCGCTTTGGAGATTTGTCTGCCACAATCATCACCGACTCGCCACACATGTAAAATATTTGGCTTTTTTTTGTTTTTGACAAACAATTATTTGTCTCTTTGAATCGTAATTACGCAAAACGTCGCCGTTTGCGTAATTAAAATTGGTCCCTTGATGTCAAAAGCTTCACGGCGTTTCACATTAAAAAAAAAGTTTACCGATTGTTTTTATTTATTTTTTAAATTGAGGGAAGGAAGATTCCAATTTCACCTCTTTTTATGATATATATAAAAAGATGGAGTATTTATATTTTTTCAATATAAAAATATCTACGTAACGAAATTTTTTTATTTTAATAGTTTTTTATTTTTTTCTATTAATTTTAATAGAATATATTTATATTTAACAGAATATTTTTATATTTAACGGTAAATTATAAATATAACTTAAAATTAGATAAAATTAAATAAATAAATAATTAAAAAAATTAAAATATTTTACAATAATAATTATTTAAAAATAATAAAATTATATATTTAATAACTTAAATAAAATTTAATTAAACTTATACGAGAATAATATCATATTAAACATATAATATAATATAATATACTAATAATTAGTAACAAACCTAAATTTAAAATCCACATATAATATTAATATTATATTAAATATTAAATATATAATATCTAATCTCTTTTTGTTATTGTCAAATTCAAAAATTAAAACAAACATAAACTTAAACAAAAATTAATTAATTAATTAAAATATGATATTTTAAAGATATTTTATGATAAATTAAATAATTAAGTTATATTTATTTAAAAATAATAAAAGCATACATATCATTTTTTTATCTTATAATATTATAGTGATTGAAGCTATTTTTCTTCATCAAATTCACCAAAGGGCATTGCAATATGCATTAAAAACTAAAAATAGTTGATACATATATACTAATGTCTATATTATAACTTTTATATTCTTATTTTATTTCTATTATTAATTTATTTTTAAGTATTATTATAATTTATATATATATGTCATGTAAATATATATCTATACTAATGTTATGTATAGATGTCATATATGTAGAGATTATTGATATAAATATTTATATATACTATAAAATTATAATTAATTCTAGTATATATATATATTAAAAAAATACTGAACTAGTTTTTAATAAAATAGTTTATACTTTTTTAGACTTTGTGTTTTTTCTCATTGGCTGTTTGGACCCTGTGTTTTGACAAATTATTTTTTGGACCCTATGTTTTGTAAAATTATTCAAATAGAACCCTAAACCCGATTTTGGTTAAAGTTTTCTCAACTGAAATCACAAATAATTCACCAAACTAACAATTCAAAACAAAAATAAAACCATTCTACTTAAAAATTGTGCTGTTATATTCAATTTTTTCTTCATCGAAATTGAGTTTAGGGGTCTATTTGAACCATTTTACAAAATATAGGGTCCAAAAATGAATTTTTTAAAACACAATATCCAAACAGATAATCGAAAAAAACACAGGGTCCAAAAATATATAAACCCTTAATAAAATTATATACAATGTTTACAACTTTAAAACTAAGCAAACGTGCATTGCACTCTAAAATGTGCATTACATTCTAAAATTAAGCAAATGTGCATTGCACGTTGCTTCTACCTAGTATATATATAAATGTGAGTTTCAAGAAGATTATGTGGCACTCTAAAATATCTTCAAATCACTCTTTCTATTTTCTCATTTAATCTAATTTTTTTATTCATTTTATAGATTAACATAATAATAGTAATTTTTTTATTCATTTTATTAATTAATTTAAATAATATTAATTTAAATTCAAAACTAAAATATCTTATAATTAAAAATATCAATATATATACATATTAATTTGATTATAAATTTATTTAGCATAAATATCTTAACTACTTAATCATTGAAAAATACTAATGAAGATATGGAGGTTGATGTGAAGCACGAAAAATTCATTTTAGAAACAAGAAACACATTATAAATTAAAAAAATATTAATAAAAATAAATTAATTTAAAAAATTTAAATCGAATAAATCATTTTTCAAGTTATACATATTCACGTGCTTAAACAAATGACACCTCTAATTTATGATCGATGATGACAACAATAATAATAAATATAATAAATCTTTATTTAAATTATATATGTTTTTCTAATTTAAATGTAATATTTTTACAAAAATATATCTTAACAATATATATAATTTAAATTTAGTTTTAATTTGACTTATTTCAATGATATATATTTTGAATTTAAATTTGATTAGATATTTAATTACCACAACTATTAAATTAAATTATAAATATAAGTAAACAATATTTTTTTTCTCATTTTTTATTATAATAGATAAAAATATCTATATAATAATGGGAAATTTCCCTATACACAATGTTTTACAACTTTTTTCCATTTTTACGGTGTCTTTTTTATGTTTTCCATTTTTATATTTTATTTTTTTAATTTTTATGTTAAAATTAACTTTCCCAATTCACTTTTACAATCTCTTTAATCTTCTCTCTGTTTTGCCGCCATAACCCAAACACAGTCCAACCCTCTCTTTCTCTTCTTTTCTATTCACGAACCACCCCACTACTCGCCGACTCTGGAGAACCCCACAATCCACATCGCTTGTGTTGCCAATCATCAATGTCGTCGTTGAGCTTTGCCTCTCCAAAAGCATTTTAGAGGTAATTAAGCTCTCTTCCATAGAATTTCATAGTGTTGTAGTGAGTGATAGTGAGAAAATGTGGTGAAATAGAATTGGCTTATTGGTATTTATATATATATATACATGAAATTAGTAATAAGGGGTCCTGTTCCCATCTTCATCTTCTCTAACTACTTTCAAACCTAATTATTAGTATGTGAGACCTTAAATTGTATAAAACTAAATATAGTGGTAAGTCACTAGTTGTGACTTACTTGTTAGAGCAAGCCACTAGATGTTTTGATCCTAGTATGTATGTTTAATATTATTGGCACCAAATGTTTGTTGAATTGTCTCAATGAATATTGTTTTATGTTTGAGTTGTTTTGGGCACAATGAGATTTTTGAGTTGTTCTTGAAGTTGTGTTTGTGTTGCAAGATTGAATTGATGCATAATAATTGTGAGTCCAACAAGAGGCAGAAGTGAAGAGAACATCTTGTCACTGAAAAGAAATGGTCAACATATGTTCCCAATATAACCAAGTCTCAATGATACACTTTGGAATTTGGCATGTCATCTATATATATATAAACAATAACTCCAATGTTAATTGAGTCATTATTGTCTTGTATGTATTAATAAATGGAAGGTAACTGAAACATATTCAAAGATTAAGAATGTTTACATTTTGTCTCCTGCATTAGATTTTAATGCTATTTTTTTGCTGGTCTTAAGATGCTTGTTGAATTTTGCATTATATTCATTTTTGATGAGTTTGTGTGAGCTTAATACTAAGATTGTCTTTTTGTATTATTATAATCATGTAATGTGGGTTTTGCTTATCTAATCTAATAAAATGATTATTTTGCATTGGTTAATTGTTTTCATGCTAAACATATCATTGCACATGTATGGGGTCACAACCCACAACTATGATGTTCATGTTTTCCATATAATATAATCATATAGTTCACAATTCGGTATTGAAATAAATGTACTAATTCAAATAGGTATCTCTTATTTGCTAGTTGTGGGCATAATGAAGATGATAATGTTTAGTGTTATTTTCTATTTTTTAGAATAAATATATATAACTTGTTTATTTCTATGTTTTATGTTTATGATGCACCTCAGGTTCCAAAGGTTGCAGATTTTGCAATAAAACGTGCACCTCAAGTTTGAAAGGTTGCAGATTTTGCAACTGAGGTTACAAATGTTCTAACAGAGGTTGTCCCTCAAGTTCCAAAGGTTCCAAATATCTAAAGAGTTTGCACCTCAGGTTTCAAAGGTTGCAGATTTTGCAACAGAGGTTGAAAATGATGCCAAAGAAGCTGCACAAGTTGCAAAAATTATTCCCTATGAGTCTATTTTGGATAGTTCGCCTAACATAGCATTGGAGGAGGCTATGCAAACTTTTGTTAATACTGTAAAAGCAATGAAGATGACAGTGGTAGTGTATATTATTAGTGAATATTATTAGTTATTGGCTTTGATTTTAAGTTTTTTGTATTGAATAATTTAAGTTACTTGATAGTGTTTTTATGTTTTCCTTTATTGTTGTAATGATCAATTTGTTTCTTTTTATTAAAAACAATTCTTGTTGATATTTTTAAATTAATATTCCCAATCTAAGAACTCACATGCAACCCCGTGCAACTCAATGCAACCAATGATAACTTAAAAAAACTCATATGCCGATTTCATTCTCAGGCAACTCACTGCAAGCTCAAATACAAGTCCAATGGAACTTCATGCAACCTAAAGAAACTTTCAACAAACTCATTTGTAAATTTCATCCTTGTGCAACTAATGCACAACACACTACAACCTAAAATGCAAATCCAATGCAACTTAAAGCAACCCACTACAATCTGAAAAGAAACTCAATGCAACTTTTTAAAAAATTAATGTCCTAATTTGATCCTTATGCAACTCATGCAACCTCAAATTCAAGCAAACGCAATCGAATGCAACCTCGTGCAACCTTATATTCCCAATCTGAAAACTCAAATGCAACCTCATGCAACTCAATGCAACCAATGACAACTTTTAAAAAAAAAAATCATATGCTCATTTCATTCTTATGCAACTGAAGCAACCTCAAATGCAAGCCCAATGCAACTTTAAAAAACGGATATGTTAATTTCATTCTTTTGCAACTCATGCAACCTCAAATGCAAGCCAATTCAACAAAATGCAACCTCAAATGCAAGTCAATGCAATCTAATATAATCCACTGCAACCTCAAATGCAAGACCATGCATTCCTAATGAACTTTCATGTGGATGGCAACCTTCGCACCATCTACAACCTAAAACAACTTTAAGAACAACTCAATTGCAAATTTTTATCTTTATGCAAATAATGCAACTCACTACAACCTCAAATGCAACCTCATGCAACTCAATGCAACCAATGACAACTTAAAAAAACTCATATGTTAATTTCATTTTTATGCAACTCAAGAAACTCATTGCAACCTGAAATGCAAGCCCAATACAACTTCATGCAACCTAAAACAACTATATATATATATAAAAACTTATTTGCAAATTTTATCCTTGTGCAACTGATGCAACCTATTTCAATCTCAAATGCAATGGGGCCAGCCTTTCATTGAAGCATTCAATGCTACAAAAGCATATAAAATCATGCCATCTTCATCTGATTTTAGTTCAATATAGGATCCTGGATTTGTGTGATGCAACATATACAGATAACTAGGCAATTCTGCATAAGATTCAGCTGCTTTTCCTCTAACTTTTTCAATAGCTTTTTCTCTAGATCTCCAAGCTTTGCTGTATTTGACTTGCACTTCATGATCATGTTTCAAGTCCCTAACTATATCAGCAGCTGTGTACTTTGTTTTGATGTTTGTGAACTTGTGTTTGATCATATTTGCAATGATTGTCGAGGTTGCTTGACGTTGATCTTTTAATCTTATCTCCAAATCACAAGTGTGAATGTGGCTGAACTTTCTAATTATGAACTGATTTGTGTTTCCATTCCTTGATGCTCGTAACATCCACTTGCAATTTTTATCAAGGCAAGCAACTAGATATTCCTTTTTGCATGACTTTTGTACACAATACTGGAAATGATTATTTATCGCATAATGGCTCAAAACAATCTTCAATGTTTCTTTGTCCTTATATATTTGAGACAAAGCAATCTCTGTTATATTATTTTATAATATAATGTAATATTATATTATTTTATAATATAATGTTTTAGATTAAATAAATGTGACATAGAGTGTCACATATTGTAACATATAATAGAGAGTTACATTATTTGGATATATGTGAAATATCCAAACATGTAACATATTTGGTGTTACAAATTCATCACAAATTTGTAACTCCTAAAATATCACCCATTATTGTGTAGATTTGTTGTTACACAATATTGAGATGAATTTCTTAAAGCCATATGAGAAATGGCTGATAGAGATGTGATTTTAACTCCCATATTGTGTATGGAAGTTACAAAATCAAGTGGGAATAAATTGGAACGTTTTGGAAAAAACTGAAAAAATGTGTTGCTGAAATTGACTGAGGGCCGCGGCGCCTGGAACAAGCGCCGCGGCCCTAATGGCTGACAGCTTCATATATTTTCGGTTTTTATCCAATTTTGAACGATTCCAACAGCCAAGTAACTCCCAAATCTCTATTTTAATTCCATAAAACACCCACTTAATCATTGGTAACAACCATGGGGGTTGGTGGAATTTGAAATTCAAAGGGTGTCTCTAAACTCTATAAATAGGAGCCTAATACTCACTTTTAAGACACACCATTTCTATCCACTAAAGCACTTGGCTAGAAACACCTTGAGGCTTGATAATTCCATAAAGCATTTCCAAAATCTAAGAGAGATCCCTTAGTGCTTAAGTTAGGGGGAAATAAGCTTTTGGACAAAGGTTTTAAACCTTGTTCAAGTTGGTGATCCCCAATCCTCTTCACTTAGGTTGTGTAAGTGAGAGCTTGTTTGTGGTTTATGTTCTTCCTTTTATTCTATTGTTCTTCTTCTTATTCTCTTGTTTTATTTACTTGTATATTTTGTTTAAGAGTTGTAATCTCTTCATTTGGTCCAAACACTTTATTTTATTTGTAACTTTTGTTTTGAGTTGTATTTTACTATTCTCTTCTTCTTCATCATCTTCTTCATTTCCTTTATTTTATTTGTATTTTCAGTTATAGAGTTGTAACACTTTATTTAATCAATCTTGTCCATTGTAATATTTTGCATAGAGTTGTAACATTATCTTACCATTTCCATTGAGGCAATATTATTTTTCCTAACATTCAAAAGCTTATCCCCATTGTTTGTTTCAATGGAAGGTGAGACTATCAAAATCATGAACCAATACCTAGTAGGGTGGAATAGGTTTCATGGACTCAATTGAACTTGGTGGTAAGACATGGTAAGTGTAAATTTTATATAATAGTGATGAAATTTTATTTCATGTATTAACATGTTTTCCAAATGTTGATATATGAATAAATTGTGTAAATGTTAACATGTTAATATAATATGAGATACATTGTAACATAGGTTACACATCTATTTGTGAAAGTTAAATCCTTAGAAGTGAACTTTTGAGAAGCTCTACATAATCTTGTGATTGTTAATCTTATGTGTATGCTATAAGTGAGATAGTAGTACATACATTTGACATGAAAATTATGTTTTGAGAATTTATAAAGCATGATAATTAGGTTGTTTTTGACATGCCTATATATTGATTTTGTGAATCAATAGATATGTGAATTATTGTATGTTATTTGTGATATACTTACAATATAGTTATGAGATTCAAAATGCATGCTAATATGATGGATGTAAGTTGGAAAATTATGTGAAATTTCTTTGAGACATAATTATGTTAATATATAAAAGTATATTGATATATACATGAGATTTATCATGATTATTATGGTGTTTCATATAATATGATAATTAAGGTGATAATAATATAAATATGTTTTATCATATTTTATTGCAATGTGATGAATTACCATTTATTTGGTAAATAAAGAGAACTATTTGAGAAATTTAAATTTCTCATTTAAGTGTTGACCATCTCAACTTATGAGATAAGAAAAGATGAACCTAAAAGGGTTACATGTTTTGATAAGAGTCTTGCTATTGCAAGAAAATGGATTAAGAGAATCCAAAATTATGGAATGAAATATTGACCTATAGGCTTGGAGTCTAAAGTGTGGTCAAAAGAGAAAACATTTGAGAATTATTTAGTGACAATAATTCTCAAATATTCAATGTCTCAATGAAGTAACATTACAAAATTGGAGAAGCAATTTTGAATCTTTATACCAATAATGAATAAGGTTGAAGAGAATTTTATTCATTCTTGTTAAAAGCGGTGATATGTTTTAAATTAATCTCAAAGAGGAGATAATGTTAAACCAAAGCATTAGAAATCAAAGTGTTTAAATAAATCATTGAGGGTTTATTTTCTTTGATTTAAGTGTTTAAAATTGACATCTTCAAATTGATTTTGATGAGAAAATCAATGGATGTCAAAATGATGTTTTCAAAAGAATCTCAAAGAGACTCTTAGAAAACGCACAAAAGTTGGTTAAGTGACTTTGAGATTATTTAGTCAACTAAATAAAAAGATTAAGGTGCTAAGAAGTGATAGAGGAGGAGAGTACTTCTCTAATGAATTCAATACATTTTGTGAAGAAAATAGTATAATTCATGAGTGCACTGCACCTTATACACCACAACACAATGGTGTTGCCGAAAGGAAAAATAGGACTTATCTAGAGATGATAAATTCTATGTTGGTGTTTTCTAAGTTGAACTTCAACTTATGGGGTGAAGCGCTTTTAACCGCTTGTCACATTCTTAATCGAATACCGATGAAGAAAAATGAGATATCTCCATATGAGTTATGGAAAGGAAGAAAACCCAACATAGGGTACTTCAAAGTGTGGGGGTGTCTTGCGTATTGCAAGAAAACCGAACCTAATAGAACAAAGTTAGGTTCAAGAGCCATAAAGTGTGCTTTTGTTGGTTATGCCAACAATAGTAAAGCTTATAGGCTATTAGACTTAGAGTCTAACATTGTGATTGAATCTAGAGAAGTTGAATTCTTTGAGAATATGTTATGTGACAACAATTCTCAAGCTTCAACATCTCTAAAGGAAAATTTGTTATATGAGAACAATTCTCAAGCTTCTACATCCAAAGTTGATTCTCAAGAGGAGAATTCTCAAAAGGATGTAAATCAACCCTTTGAACCTAGAAGAAGTCAAAGGCTTAAAAATCATAAAAGTCTAGTAGTGGATTCTCAACGAATTTCATTCTACATGGTAGAAGGAAATAGAGAGGAAGTCATTAGGAAAATTCCTATTGTACTTCTCGTTGAGGATGATCCTAAGACTTATAGAGAAGCTATGCAATCGATAGATAGTGCATTTTGGAAAGAAGTCATCTATGATGAGATGGATTCCATTCTTTCCAATAACACGTGGGAATTGGTAGACCTCCCACCGGGGTCTAAGCCAATTGGGTGTAAGTGGGTATTTAGGAGAAAATATCACACTGATGGCACTATCCAAACCTTTAAAGCTAGATTAGTAGCTAAAGGGTTTAGGCAAAAAGAGGGTATCGATTATTTCGATACCTATGCGCCTGTTGCAAGAACAACTTCTATAAGAATTTTGTTCGCCTTAGCTTCTATACACAACTTGTATGTTCATCAAATGGATGTCAAAACGACATTCCTTAATGGTGACCTCAATGAGGAGGTCTATATGGAACAACCCGAAGGGTTTGTCCTACCAAAATATGAACATAAAGTTTGTAGACTTGTAAAATCCTTATATGGATTGAAACAAGCTCCTAAGCAATGGCATGAGAAATTTGATCAAGCCATCATGTCTAATGGGTTTAGACATAACAATGGAGACAAGTGTTTGTATTCCAAAACTTGTAAGGGATATGTGATAATTGTTTGCTTATATGTGGATGACATGCTTATTCTAAGTAATAGCATGAAAGGGATAGAAGAAACGAAGAGGTTTCTATCATCAACCTTCATGATGAAAGATCTTGGAGAAGTTGATACCATACTCGGTATCAAAGTAAAGAAACATAGTGGGGGTTTTGCGTTAGGGCAAGCCCACTATGTTGAGAAAGTATTGAACAAATTTAACCATCTCAAGGTTAAAGATGCCAATACTCCATTCGATCATAGTGTAAAACTAAAGAAGAATGAAGGAAGAGCGGTGGCTCAATTGGAGTACGCTAGTGCTATAGGGAGTCTAATGTACGCTGCCCAGTGTACTAGACCTGATATAGCATTTGCGGTAAGTAAACTTAGTAGGTTTACAAGTAATCCAAGTGTGGATCACTGGAAGGCAATTGGAAGAGTCCTTGGTTATCTCAAGAAAACCAAAGGACTAAGCCTTCACTACTCCAAATTTCCTTCGATATTAGAAGGATATACAGATGCAAGTTGGATAGCCAATCTTGGGGACAACTTGTCCACAACTGGTTGGGTATTTACACTTGGTGGAGGTGCAATTTCTTGGGGTTCCAAGAAACAAACCTGTATATCTCATTCCACTATGGAAGCGGAGTTCATAGCTCTAGCTGCTACTGGCAAAGAGGCTGAATGGTTAAGGGATCTGTTGATAGAGATTCCCCTAATCAAAGATAACGTATCTACTATATCGATACATTGTGATAGCCAAGCAACATTGGCTAGAGCATACATCGGAGTGTATAATGGGAAGTCTAGACATATTAGTCTAAGACAGGGATATGTAAGAGAATTGATTCAAAGAGGAGTCATCTCAATATCCTATGTGAGAACAAGTGAAAATCCGGTGAATCCTTTCACTAAGCCACTAACAAGGGATTTAGTGGCTGCATCATCTCGAGGGATGGGCTTAAACTCCCTAAAGAGATTCACGATTGATGGCAACCTATCTTAACACTAGTTATTCAACTAGTGTTAGGTTCAATAGGTAATAACAAGTCAATCAAGTGAATATTAGTTGTACTCAAAACAAGTCCCATCTGAGATATTGAGTACTTGTGTGTTACCAAGTGGAGGGTTAAAACCAAAAGGTTTTTTAATAAAATTCAGTCTTGTAAAGACAAGTATTTCTGGTAACAAAATACTGTAAGAATTCTACCTATATGGACCTAGGGGTGGTGCCGCCTCTCATGAGAATTGAGAGTATTCTCAAGAACGTCCATGAATGGAAAGTGCACATGGCCATTAACGGTGCAAAGCGAGACATAGAGGTCTCAAGTGAACATCGCAAAGGTGTGTGTATTATCACCGATTTGTCATCATGAAAATATGGTTCAATGCCTAGTGCAACCAAATTTTCGACAAATTTTGTGATAATTACACTATAGTAAAGTTCAAGTTGAAAAACACTTTACTTTATGCATCAATGCAATGACTCCTATAAGAGAGAGTTCTTATTTAATCAAGTGGGGGATATGTTATATTTTAAATATAATGATTGATTAAATAAGTGTTACAATAGATGACTATTTAATCTAGTGGGAGAATGTTATATTATTTTATAATATAATGTAATATTATATTATTTTATAATATAATGTTTTAGATTAAATAAATGTGACATAGAGCGTCACATATTGTAACATATAATAGAGAGTTACATTATATGGATATATGTGAAATATCCAAACATGTAACATATTTGGTGTTACAAATTCATCACAAATTTGTAACTCCTAAAATATCACCCATTATTGTGTAGATTTGTTGTTACACAATATTGAGATGAATTTCTTAAAGCCATATGAGAAATGGCTGATAGAGATGTGATGTTAACTCTCATATTGTGTATAGAAGTTACAAAATCAAGTGGAAATAAATTGGAACGTTTTGGAAAAAACTGAAAAAATGTGTTGCTGAAATTGACTGAGGGCCGCGGCGCCTGGAACAAGCGCTGCGGCCCTAATGGCTGACAGCTTCATATAATTTCGGTTTTTATCCAATTCTGAACGATTCCAACAGCCAAGTAACTCCCAAATCTCTATTTTAATTCCATAAAACACCCAATTAATCATTGGTAACAGCCATGGGGTTGGTGGAATTTGAAATTCAAAGGGTGTCTCTAAACTCTATAAATAGGAGCCTAATGCTCACTTGTAAGACACACCATTTCTATCTACTAAAGCACTTGGCTAGAAACACCTTGAGGCTTGATAATTCCATAAAACATTTCCAAAATCTAAGAGAGATCCCTTAGTGCTTGAGTTAGGGGGAAATAAGCTTTTGGACAAAGGTTTTAAACCTTGTTCAAGTTGGTGATCCCCAATCCTCTTCACTTAGGTTGTGTAAGTGTGAGCTTGTTTGTGGTTTATGTTCTTCCTTTTATTCTATTGTTCTTCTTCTTATTCTCTTGTTTTATTTACTTGTATATTTCGTTTAAGAGTTGTAATCTCTTCATTTGGTCCAAACACTTTATTTTATTTGTAACTTTTGTTTTGAGTTGTATTTTACTATTCTCTTCTTCTTCATTTCCTTTGTTTTATTTGTATTTTCAGTTATGGAGTTGTAACACTTTATTTAATCAATCTTGTCCATTGTAATATTTTGCATAGAGTTGTAACATTATCTTACCATTTCCATTGAGGCAATATTATTTTCCCTAACAATCTCTTGGTGACGGTTGTTGGTGATGACTAAATTATCGTCAATGTCAATCACTTCTTCTTCATTATTTCTGTTTCTTTCATCTATCATTTCTATAATCTGATTGGACACCAGCTCTGCATAGTCAATAAAGTCTGCAACCTTTTTAGCAACCGAATAATCAACTGGTTCATCATCTGAATTTGATGCTGCTTCTTCTGTTTGTGCAACTTCATTGAAGGGTTGATTATCTGTTGTTGTACTCCTAGTTGAGAAAAAAGATTGCTGCATTGAGTTGAATTCAATTGTGAGACACAAAGGGTATTTTGTGATATTTGTTTCCTTTTTCTTCAACTCTATGTAGAACTTCAATTGTGAGTCATCAACTATTTTTAAAGGAGGGTATCCATCTTTAACTTGATACTGTATTGTCAAAAGTGTAGATTCAAGTTGCAGCTTCAATTCATTGCATATCATACCAATCAAGTTGTTGTAGTTGCAGTCATTTCTAATTACTATTCCACAAACATCAAAGTTGATATAGTTTTTGTTTTGATCCCATTGCCCATTGTGTTGGAGTAAAACTGCAATGCTATCCATTTCCTGCAAGCAAGATATACCTTGTAAATAACATATAAGCAACTTATTAAACAACTTACAATCTACCTTGATGATAAACCCTTAAGCACCCATTAAGCAACATCTTCATCAACTTTATTAACACATTAAACAACAAATTAGAGACATATTCAGCAACCTCTATAACCCCTTAAGCAAATAAACAAACTCTTACGTAAACTCTTCAAATCATTATTAGTAACATAAGCAAACAATAATAAACATGTACGATATTTATAGCAACCTTTTAAACACCCAATTAAGATATCAATTGTTCTAAGCAAAGTACAAATAAATATTTACCTCCTTTCAATCACTCCTCTTTAAATCCAAAGATATTTACAGCAACTCATTCAGATTCAACCAAATCAATCAAGAAAATATAAAAAAAAATAGAGAAAATCTTAAGCAAGCTTGTCAGCAACCTTCATTTAACATAAAGAAACTAGTCAGCAACATAATCAGCAACTCAGAAATTCAGTTTTAACTCATTTCATAAAATTGACAATAGCTCTCTTATCCTACTCACTTCCATTCGATTGTTTGTAGCAACCTAAATATTTACAGCAACTCATTCAGATTCAACCAAATCAATCAAGAAAATATAAAAAAATAGAGAATATCTTAAGCAAACTTGTCAGCAACCTTCATTTAACTTAAAGAAACTAGTCAGCAACATAATCAGCAACCCATAAATTCAGTTTTAACTCATTTCATAAAATTGACAATAGCTCTCTTATCCTACTCACTTCCATTCGATTGTTTGTAGCAACCTAAATATTTACAGCAACCCATTCAGATTCAACCAAATCAATCAAGAAAATATAAAAAAAAAATAGAGAATATCTTAAGCAAGCTTGTCATCAACCTTCATTTAACTTAAAGAAACTAGTCAGTAACATAATCAGCAACCTAGAAATTCAGTTTTACCTCATTTCATGAAATTGACAATAGCTCTCTTATCCTACTCACTGCCAATCGCTTGTTTGCAGCAACCTAAATATTTACAGCAACCCATTCAGATTCAACCAAATCATTCAAGAAAATAGAGAATATCTTAAGCAAGCTTGTGAGCAACCTTCATTAAACTTAAAGAAACTACTCAGCAACATAATCAGCAACCCAGAAATTCAGTTTTAACTCATTTCATAAAATTGACAATAGCTCTCTTATCCTACTCACTGCCAATCTCTTGTTTGCAGCAACCTAAATATTTACAGCAACCCATTAAGATTCAACCAAATCAATCAAGAAAATATAAAAAAAAAAACAGAGCAACCCATAGGCAACTTATTCAATATTCAGAGCAACATTTGAAACACCAAACAACAAAAAACAGAGCAACAAAAGTAATAAGAACTTACCTGAAAGTTGCAAAGATTTGAGTGGTTGGGTTTGTTTTTGAAGTCACAATTCAATAGGATTTCAACCTAATTGCAGATTTTGATGAGATTTTGTTGGTATTTCAATTTTTTGTTGCGAATTTGAGTGTTTTGGATTTGACTGGAGGAGATTTCTAGTTGCTTTGTTGAAGCTATACAGTTCGGCAATGGCTGGTAGAAAAGAAAAGATGAGATCATGAAGATGGGAGAGATGGAGATTGTGTAGAAGGAGGAGTGGGAGACCCACTTTGCAAACCGTAATATTGAATACACTTTAATATATATATATTAATGAAACAAACATATAAGAACCGTATTTTTGCAAAAAAAGTTCCTGATATATGTATTTCCAAAAAAAGCCCTATAATAATAATAATAAAATCTATCTATTTATAATTTAACTTTTTGACAAAACATGAGATCCAAATATTAGTTCTTAACAATAAAAGATCCAAATGGGTAATCAACCAAATTATACGTGGTTCAAATAATTTATCTTTATATTCTTATTTTTTAACTTTTTGATAAAACACAAGGTCCACAAGTTAATTTAAAAAAACAAATGGTCCAAATGGGTAAACTGCTAAAATAAATGTTCAAAATGTTGTGAACCCTTATTGAAAATATAAATTATATATTTATATAATTTACTTTTTATAAATAATTTTTAATTTTTTGAATAAATATATGATCCAAATGTTAATTTTTAAAAATAAATAATCAAAACGAGTAATTAGCCAAAATATAGTATTCAAATAATCGATCTATCTATTCTTATTTTAACTTTTTGACAAAATTTGAGGTCCACAAAATAATTTTTAAAAATAAAGGTTCCAACGGGTAATCAACTAAAATACAATGTTCAAAATGGTGTGAACCCTTATAGAAAACAAAAATTATATAAATATATAATTTTTTTATAAGAAGTTTGAACCTTTTAAATAAATACATGGTCCAAAGGTTCAATTTTAAAAATAAAGGGTCAAAACTAGTAATAGGCAAAAATACAGTATTCAAATAATTAATCTATCAATTCCAACTTTTAACCTTTTGACAAAACATGAAATCTAAAAGTTAATTTTTAAAAACAAAGGCCGAACAGATAATTGGCCAAAATAAGTCTTACACAAAACATAAATTTTTTAATACATAATTATACTTTTTATAAAAAAAAAACCACGCAAAGTGTATAATAATAATAATAAATAAAAGCACATGTACAACAAGCTTTTTGAACTTTGTTTTCAGTACTTTAATCTGTCAAAAAATTTCAAGAACCTACATGAGCTTCGCTATACAATGAACACCATCATGAAATAAAAAATTATGGTCAAGATGGTTTTGTTGGGAAACTTATATAGGATCTTTATTTATTTTCATGTAGATCTAATATTAAATAAATTAATATGAGATAACCTAAAACATGTTTCTAAAATTGAATTCAAAGGAAAACAATGATAAGAATACTTACAGTATACGCAGCGGAATGAATGGGTCCTTCCTTCAGTTTCTCTAACCCTTGTATGCTTTCTGTCGAAGAGTATTACCAAGAAACTGAACCGATATTCTAGTATCTTCACAGTCTTCCAAAGTATCCTTAGAATCACATAGACTAGAGTGGGCAATTCTCAACACATGAGATAGATAAAGAGAGAAGAAGAGAAAATAAAAAAGAGGCTTAGAAAATGACTTGTGTTTAGAGATAATCTAAAAACTATCAGAAAATCTGACTTGTGACTTATCAAACTTATGTTTTGACTTCTCTCTAAGCACTCTTTTTATAGACTCAATTAGGCCATTCAATTTAATTAAAAAATCAATAAAATAATAGCCAATTTGAAGCCCTAGGTCAAAATTATCATGGGTTTTAGGCCCGTGAAATTTCTCATTTGATTATAAGCTCATTGGACTTAAAATCAAGGCTTATATTATTTTCTATTGATTTAATTAATTAAATAATTATTTAAATCCTTTATCAAATTAATTATTTATAATTTGAACATTGATTTAAACTTATTTATTAATTTAGATACCAATTTATCTTAATTAATAAATCTGCCATAATTTCTCTTTTCTTATCAAAATTACATAACTCTGTGAAACTATCCAAAATTGACTTGGCCAACTTTGATAATTCTAATTGATAATTAAATCAATTAATTGAGACTATCTAGATGGTTTTATCCAAGGTAAAATGGGGATCATGGGCCTATGAAATAAAACTCCAATAAGTTATCATAAATCTAACAAATAAATTTACTAACTTATTAATTCCTCGTGACTCCACTAAAGACTCGGAATTGCACGCTTGAACTCATAGAATGTTCTATAACAAATATAGATACACTATTAATTATCTATTGCTACAACCATAATTGTCACTCAATCCTCTATAGATGGTCTACAATGAGAAGGGACTAAAATACAGTTTTACCCATCATTGTATTTTATCCTTAAAACACTTAGTTCATTGTAAATGATATTTCAGTAAACTAACTTAATTACTGAAATGAGATCTCTATCATTTAACACCTTGAACCAAACTAAAAGGAAACCATCATTTCAATTCTTCATCGAAAGCTATAGATGTTCATATCTATGATTAACACTCCCACTCAATTATACTACCGAGTTCCCAAGATGTAAGTATGGGCTAGTCCGTAGGGTAAACTGGTAACGAACAAGTCAAAGAACTCAAATGTTTACCCAAAAATGACTCATGATAATGTGGCAAGAATTTATTACACGTGGCAGCGTCAAAGTGAAGGAGTGTTGTTCGCCTATCGACCAAGTGTTTCTTGCCTCATCAAATCTCGCGTTTAGATGCGACCAGTTTGATCGCATGCTTCAGTTTAATTCTCTTAAGATATGCAATCTTGCAATAACTACATTTATTATCTTTTCTCTTTATTGCCTTGATACACAGATATTAAGGATAATTAAGGCCTATTGGCCCATGTAACCCCCTTGAGCCTATAAATATACGTGAGAGGGCTCAAGTAAGGGACTTTTGACTTTTGAACCTTGAACCTGAATACTCATAGAAAGAACATAGTGTGATTATCCACCGAAAAGTTGTAATTCTCCTAAGGCTGGTGAAACTCAAGAACCCTAGTTCTTTGATCACGACATTAGGATTCAACATCAATAAGAACACTAAGTGGACGTAGGTTATTACCACACAGTTAGGGTCGAACCACTATAAATCATTTGTGTCACCTTCTTCCCATTTGATTTCATTCTTGATTTCCTTTTGGTTTCTTTGTCGTTATTTTGACTCCATGTCGTTGGCCAAATCGAGGGCCAACATTATGGTTATTTCATTGAGAGTTGAACTCAAGAAGCTTAAAGAAAATCAAATGACAAAGACATCCAAGAAAGCTGGACAGGCTGCTTGCGCTACGTCGTCTCTGTTGGAAAAAGCTTATACAGGATCTTTATTTATTTTCATGTATATCTAATATTAAACAAATTAATACAAGATAGCCTAAAACATGTTTCTAAAATTGAATTCAAAGAGAAACAAATAATATAATACTTACAGTATACGTAGCGGAATTAAGAGTCCTTCCTTTAGTTTCTCTAACTCTTGTATCCTTTTTGTCGCAGAGTATTATCAAGAAACTGAACCGATCTTCTATTTTCTTCACGATATTCCAATGTATCCTTAGAACCACCTAGACTAGTGTGGGAAATTCTCAACACATGAGATAGATATAGAGAGAAGAAGAGAAAATAACAAAGAGGCTTAGAAAAGGACTTGTGTTTAGAGAGAATATAAAACTATCAGAAAATTTGACTTGAGACTTATCTAACTTCTCTAAAATCTTCTCTCTAAGCACTCCTTTTATAGAATCAATTAGGCCATTTAATTTAATTAAAAAATCAATAAAATAACAGCCATTTTGAAGCCATAGGTCGAAATTATCATGGGCTGTAGGCCCGTGAAATTTCCCATTTGATTATAAGCCCATTGGACTTAAAATCAAGGCCTGTATTATTTTCTATTGATTTAATTAATTAAATAATTATTTAAATCCTTTATCAAATTAATTATTTATAATTTGAACCTTGATTTAAATTTATTTATTAATTTAGATACCAATTTATCTTAATTAATAAATCTGCCATAATTTCTCTTTTCTTCTCAAAATTACACAACTCTGTGAAACTATCCAAAATTGACCTGGTCAACTTTGATAATTCTAATTGATAATTAAATCAATTAATTGAGACTATCTAGATGATTTTATCCAAGGTACAATGGGGACCATGGGCCTATGAAATCAAGCTCCAATAAATTATCATAAATCTAACAAATAAATTTACTAACTTATTAATTCCTCGTGACTCCACTATAGACTCGGAATTGCACTTTTGAATTCATAGAACGCTCTATAACAAATATAGATACGCTATTAATTATCCATTGTTACAACCATAATTGTCACTCAATCCTCTATAGACGGTCTACAATGAGATAGGACTAAAATATCGTTTTACCCCTCATTGTATTTTATCCTTAAAACACTTAGTTCCTTGTAAATGATATTTCAGTAAACTAATTTAATTACTGAAATGAGATCTCTATCATTTAACACCTTGAACCAAACTCAAAGGAAACCATCGTTTCACTTCTTCATAAGAAGTTATAGATGTTCATATCTATGATTAACACTCCCAATCAATTATACTACCGAGTTCCGAAGATGTAAGTATGGGCTAGTCCGTAGGGTAAGCTGGTAACGAACAAGTCAAAGAACTCACATAATACAATCAGTTAGAATACTAACCACTCAGAATTGAGATTGAATTGACCTCTGGTCAACTATATGATATGACTAGAATAGATAATAACGGTATGTTTACTTATCTTATCAACTGTCAATATCGGTCCTGTCCGATGTAACAAATACATCCGATCTTATCTACTTTGCTAATGTTCTGGAAAGAACATAACACTGTAATGTGTAAGTAGATCATATCGTAGATTGGCAAGTCAGTGTAAATCCAGTGCACTGACTAATCTTAGGACTAACTTATTTTGAACATATAATCATATTTATATTCCACTGTGATTATGTCACTATAAATAAGATTAGCTATATGCTCGGGATTTAATAGAAGTTTATATTAAACAAATAATCATGAAAATAAAACATGTGAGCAAGGTGATTGACCAAGTCAAAAAATGATTTCTATTCTTTTATTGATAATAAAATGAGATTACAAAGAATTTGGGTTTTAATTAGGGCATAAAACCCCAACAGTCTCAACCTCCTCCTCCAAATGTGGATGAAAATGAACCACACTTGGATTTTGAAGAGGAGGAAATGGATTCCGAGATGCTGAGGGCAACAATAGGCGTGTTGCAGGATGAGTTGGCCAGTCTGAAGGCCAATCAGGAAAATACGGCAGAGAACTTGGCGCTGCAACAAAGGGAGATTGAGCGTCAGCGCCAGGAGCTAAATAAGCGGCAGGCAGAAATGGACCGTCGGTAGAGAGATGCCACGACCACTCTTGTAGCAGCCATTCAGTTGGCCAGAGGGCATGCTACGCCGGCCTCTCAACTGGATTAGCCACCAAGTGCACCACCACAACGGGCCCCTAATCTGAGTCCGTCGATCAAGTCAGCAAGCCCACAAATGCCGGAGCAGCCACCTGTTCCTCAGGATGATGTCCCAATTCGGGATCCTGAGCAACAACTACCTTCTCTGGCTGGTCGTGGAAATCCCCAGCGCCAGAGGCAGAATAGGGCCGGGCAGCTGCCCCGTAGCCCTAGACGCCCAGGGGACGATGAGCAAAATCCACCGAGTAGGGGGCAACGTCCATCTGCCAACAGAAGGCATAACGAGTCAGGCTCTGCGGTCAGGGGCCCCCCACGGCATTGTTAGAGAATATATTTTTATACTCAATGGAAATATGGAAAAACCAAAATACAAATTTATGCAAAAATACAATAGACAATATAATATTGATTAAAGAAATATTACAACTCAATTGCTCAAAATACAAGTAAAAAGAAAGATGTAGAAGAAGAAGATTACAAACTCAAAACAATAATAATACAAGTAAATAAGATCAACAAGATCAAAAGAATGAAAATAAAATCACAAAAAAAGAACAAACTCTCACACAACCAAAGTGTAGAGTAGTGGATCACCAACTTGAACAAGGTTCAAAACCTTTGTCCAAAAGCTTATTTTCCCCTATTCTCTAAGCACTAAGGGATCTCTCTAGGAAATAGCCCTCTGGAATAATCAAGCCTCTATGGTGTATTTTCCAGCCAAGTTCTTTGTGGATGGAAAATAGTGTATCTTACAAGTGAGCATTAGGCTCCTATTTATAGAGTTTTGAGACACCCTTTGAATTTCAAATTCCACCAACCCCCATGGCTGTTACCAATGATTAATTTGATGTTTATGGAATTAAAATATAGATTTGGGAGTTACTTGTTTGTTGGAAACGTTCAAAATAAGATAAAACTGAAGTTGGAAAATGCTATCAGTCGCTTAGGCCGCGGCCTGAAAAACACGAGCCGTGGCCCACGGTGTGTTTTTTGCCTCTTTTTTCCTCTTGGGCCACGGCCTGAAAAACATAGGCAGCGGCCCAAGTCATTTTTTCAGCAACCAATTTTCCAAATTTGCCAAAACATTCCAAATTCATTCCCACTTGATTTTGTAACTTCCATACACATTATGAGAGTTAAAATCACATCTCTAACATCCATATTTCACATATGGCTTTAAGAAATTCAAATCAAAATGTGTAATATCAAATCTACACATTATTGGGTAATATTTGGGAGTTACAAGTTTGTAACTCCAAAATATGTCACATTTGGGCACATACATGTGTCCAATTTTTTGACTCTCAATAATATGTTACAAGGTGTGACAAATCACATTTGTGTGACAAATCACATTATGTCACATTATTTAATCTAACATTATATTATTTAATATTAAAATAACATTCCCCCACTTAGATTAAATAATCACTTTTTGTAACATGATGGACCCAAAACGGGTATGTTTTAAATATTTATACTCGCAAGCACACGAATCGTATATAGAATATAGTGTTCGTGTAAGCACGAGATCGAACCCAAAGGAGTTGTCTAAAATCGAAAAGAAAACTATTTTAAACCAAAATTAATAAATTCTAACCTAGCTCCAAAGATTGAAGAGATTTTTGAATAATGAAAATAAAATAAAAGACAATAATATAGAAATTAAAGACAATATATATTACTAAATTAATAATTGTAAACAAGATGGTAAAATAAGATTATTAAGGATTAGAATCCACAAAATATAAGTTCAATAATATTTATATGTACATTGATTCCCAAGTTTTAGTGATAGTTAAAATAAATTAAACTATCATTTTCCAAATAGATTTATAATTTTAAGCACAAATTACTTCTAAAAAGATAAAATTTTTCTTTACTTTTCAAAATTATAATTTTAAAGAATTTAGTGTAAATCAATCTAATGAAATAAAAAATAAATCAATGAACATTATTTATAAGGCAAAACATAATATTTTTGTTCTAAGCATGGATGTGTACAATTTAATGACATATCTTACACAAAGAATATTATGTTTTTGCACTAATGAAGAACAAAGTGTAAATATGTGCTAACAATCCAAAATACATGATATTTAAGATGAAAGAAGATATTTGAAGAAGAAAATTCCATAAACTTTGTTGCACAAAATGGGAAATTAACATACAAAATAAATACTATCTAGTTACAAACTGTTTCATCATCACCTTAATAATCTTAAAAAGATTAGAAACTCATAACTAGAATAGCAAATACAAACTAAAAATTACAAACATAAATAGGAAAATTTGGAGGATGAACCCCCAAATTTTTCCTCTAAAGATACATAGAAAATAACCAAAGAGAAGAAAAAGATGAAGAGAATAGAGAGGTTTTGAAATGTGTAGAATTTGTGGTATGGTAATGTTGACGCCGTTTTTCGTCAACAGATAAAAGAAGAGAGCACGTAAACAATTAAAGACAATGGCCAAAAGAAACAAACGAATCAAACACACGGTTTTTTACGTGGTTCAGCAGTTAAATCTGCCTAGTCCACGAGTCTCTGTTATTAACCTCAAGATTATCTCTGAACAATTCTTTAGCATGAATTCTACAGAGTTTTCTCCCAAGGATCAGAATTTCGGTCCCTTACAATGGTGCATGGCTTCTCTATTTATAGAGAAGGATGCAGAATACTATCCCAGATATTTTGAGTAGTTACTCTTTTGTGAATAAAAATAAATGGCTTTAAATGCCAATAATCAGATAAAAAAGGAAACGTCCCTGAAGACCAGGAAACGCATAACTGACTAAATAATATCCCACGATTCTTGGGGATTTACATCAATAAATGGGGATTACATCTCATGTTTACAATACTTGTAGATATTCAAGGTGGTCATAGCATATCTCCAAGGCTTCAGCATTTCAGGTTTCACGTCATTGTGCGAGCCACTGACATCTCCCGAGCTAACATTGCCTTCGAGATAGTATATCGAGCTCGATATCCCTGCTCCGAAGTTGTTCCTGAAGATGAGGGGCTCTCAGAGCTACCTTTCGAGATCGAGATCATTTCGAGGTCACTACATTCGAGGTCATGTATCACACTTTGCAGGCTCGCTTTACAATCGTAGAGCATACCCTAACCCTCACGAGACCATTTAATGCGAACTCAGCTTTCGAGGTCATATTTACTATGGCTCGAAATCTGGGTATAACATTTTGCCCCCTCAAAAGTATTTGTTCGAGTCCTAAGAGAAGGAAACTTTTGAACTACTCTTTCTGGGAACCATACCGTCACACTCTTAAAAACGGACACGTGCCAGATGGGTATTGCTCACTTTAGGTACTTGAGTACCTTGGGAACACGCCCACGATCGTTCGTCTGACAACTTTTCGGCGCCATCTTATCACCGATTCCCCTCCATTCGATCTGTTGAGGACTTTAACCAACGCTCCTGATCGATTTAGTTTTCCCACCTATATATATAAGATCTCCTCTTCGTCTTCTTCTTTACGTTTGTTCATTGTAAACCAGAAAGAAAAGAAAAAACAAGAAAGCCAGAAACTTTCTTAAGAAACTTATGTCCCGTGCATGTTTTCTCGACCCAAAAAACAAAGGAACCCTGGTCTGTTCGAGTCAGTGAGTTCTTTCTTGCAACCTCTTCTCCGAACGACGATTTCGCTACAATCACCATCACTGTGTAAGTATGCCATTTTTGTTCTTAGCTCTTTTTTTTTTTTTTATGTCTCTCTTGCTGCGTATAATAGAATGATACGATAGGAGGTTTTGGATCAATAGGCTTTATGTTTTCTGGATTTTCTTTCTGGATGTTCGCCTCTGGTTTATGCCCAGTTTTGTCCTTTGAACGGCGTTTCAACTTTCTGGGTTTTGAAAATTTTAGGCTATGTTTCTTGTACACCAAGTTTTCGGGTAAAAACCCTTGTTCTTGACAATTACACGAAACCCAAAAACGCTTTTCCTGGCTAACCGCCACTCTCCTTTCCCTTGAATTTCGGGATTTTCAAAAAAGAAATCATCCACGCTCCTTTTCCTTTCCCGTGGAACCCACGCTCTGACTCTTTAGTAAGGGTCTAAATACTTAGTTTCTTGTCCTTAGATCTCCGAGCTCATCCATCGAGCTCGTGATTCTTGCATGCATGGCCCTCACCATTTTTTCTTTCTCGTTAGATGTCACAAAATTCGGAAAGACGGTGGGGGTCATTACGAGCAATTCCTTACGAGCCCAAATCTCCGAGCCCGGAATCGATCTTTGCCCGGAACCAGCGTCGGATTAAAGAGTACGAGATAGCACGCGAGCAAGAAGACATTCGAGCCCACTATCGCCGCCAGATTGACGAGGTCATCGAAAAGAAGAGAAGGGTCCTTCGGGAAGCCATTTATCCGGAGCCTAACCCCGGACCTAGGCCAGTTCCCCTCGACCCCGCGTTAAAAGTCACGGTAGCATACCACCCGGGGGAACTTCAGTTTTCCTTAATGGCGGAGCCTTCGTCTTCGCAGCCTAGGAGGGAGATGTTTGAAGCCGAATTCTACCAGAGCTCGGTTACCACCTCCGACCAGATAACTGACATCCTGGCCATTCATGGCCTTAGCTCGTTGGACACACTAAAGTGTCGAGCTTCGACAAGGCATGAACGGAGCTGTTTCGCTCCTGGGGGCCACGATTCCAGCGTGAAATACGCGGCCTGGAGCCAGGAACACCTAAGGGCAGGAGCTTTGCTGCCCCTGAAGTCCTTTTTCAGAGACTTCATCGATTTCGTTGGGTTGGCTCCATTCCAACTCAACACCAACTCATACAGGGTGCTGTCTGCCCTGAGGTCCTTATTCCACGAGCTGGGGTGGATAGGACCTTCACCCCAAGAGATTTTATATCTCTTTTGTTTGAAGAGTAATCCCTCCCGAGCTCGGGGAGGAGATGGTTTCTACTATCTTTCGAGCTACCCCAAAGAGACAAAGATCTTTGAAGATCTTTGAAGACCTTCCGAACCATCCCCCTGACTTCAAGAAGGCTTTTTTCTGGACAGACGGTCTGTTCCCGTCTCGACATCGTTCGTTTAGGCGGATTCGTAAGTATTCTCGTTACTTTCTATTTTTGAGCTCGAATCTTTAGCCCTTGAATCCATGTTTAGTTGAAGTGTATCTCGCCTTTCAGCTAACTTTCAGCGTCCCACCCCTGACGAGACAATGAAGGAGCACAGAGAGAGCCTGCTCCGACTCCCTTATGGCAGGAGGTCTCTCTCATTTCTGCTACATGAGGACAAGCTACGAGCTTGTGGGTTATTGGGACAGTGCCAGTCAACCTCTGACTGGTCCAGTAAAAAATATGAACGCTGGGAGGAAGTGCCTCTGCCTACAGGCATCCTTCCTCCGAGGAGGGAAAGGAAAGCATCTCTCCCAATTCGCTCGAGAAGTCCGCGGTCGGGGAACGAGGCCAATGATGAAGCCTCGAGTTCGGACTCCGGTGGAGGTAAAACCCTTCCTACTTCGCGAATGTGGTCCCCCACTTTATTAAAACACAGGCCCAATAGACTAGTCTCGTGCCCACAGGATAGATACCACTTCTACATATGGAGTTGGGTAGATGACTGTGTCCATAGGTTTGATAGTGGGCTCGGGAAATACGACACCATGTATACCACGGACGAGGTGTGGAATGGGATAGCTGTGCAGTATGGGACCAATGATTATAGGGACCTTTCGAGGTTATCACCAACTTATAGGGAAGGCCCTCCCCCCGCCTCTTCTGAAGACGGGGGAATTTCATGGTCCCCAAGCTCAAGCTCGGGGGAAAGTTCCAGTTAGGTTTTTTTCTTCCACCACTCTATATATAGTGTTGAAGTAACTTGTATCTCTTTTACTGACTCACTGTGATGACTTGTGCAGGAGATATGGACTCCGACCTCGACGCCCTTATTGACAATGCGGGTGCCAAGAGGAGCAAACGCCCCAGGGCAGGGGGACTGAAAACTAGCCAGCCTGGGAAAGGCTCCAAGAAATCTAGGAAAACGCCTCCTCCTCCCCCGCCGGCTTCGAGCTCTGCTGCTGCGTCGACTGGCCAAACTATCGCCCCCATGACGATACCACCCTCGCAGGCCATCGTCTCTGTGGTGGCGCCGGCCTCGCAGACTGGTATCGCTGCCGTGGTCGAATCCCAACCTCCTGTGGCGGGACAAATGTCTTCTACCCAGCTCGCCAAAAGACCTTCTGCTTCCCGAGCTCAGAAGCTAACCATCTCCACCCACATGGATTCGTATGTGGTGGATAATGCGGCCGGTCCTCACGGATCTACGCTGATCTTGGATGTAATGTCCCGGATCGGCCAGAGCTACGGCAGTTTCGAGGCTCCTCAGTGGCAGTGTCTAACTGGCACTCGAGACCGCACTGTCCTGTACGAGAAGAGTATCGAGCACACTGCCGCGGTAAGTATCCTTCTATATTCCCTTTGCTTACATTCATACTGTCTCGAGGCTAATGATGGTTTCTTCCTTTTTTCAGGCTCTTGCTTTCACTGCCCAGCTCAATTACGAGCTGAACAACGAGATCCATTCGAGCAGGACCCTCGCCCAAGAGGAGAGGGACCTCCACCTTAGAGCGAATGATGACCTGAAGGCGGCGAATACTAAGCTCGAGGCAGTGGTTAAGGAGCGTGAGGAAATGGCCAAGGAGCTCGGAAAGCTGAAAAACGAACTCGAGGAGCAAAAGAAAGATAACCTCCAGCTTCGGGAGACCAATAAGAAGCTCGAGGAAGACAAGGCCGTCACCCTCAACCTTATGGAGGATATCAAAACCCGCCTTACTGCCGAGTTCAAAGAAAAGAAGGAAACGGCGGTCGATTCGGCCATGTACCGGATGTGGGCCTATAACGAAGAACTGGACACCAGTTTTTTGGGTCCCCACGAGGCGTCCTTCCTCGAACGATGGAATGCTCGGCTCGAGAAGGAAGAGGCTGAACGGCTCGAGAAAGAGAAGGCTGAGCAGCTCGAGAAGGATAAGGCTGCTCCGGGTACCGTTTCGGAGGGAGCTCAGGAGGATAGTCATGCTATTCGTCCTGAGGGGTCCGGTGCCGCTGAGAAGGCCAAGGAGACTTCTCTTCATTGAGTCTGACCTCGGGGAGATCAGTCATTGGGGCTGCGTCCTCTTATGTAATTATTGTGAATTACGCCCATGGGGCTGATACAATTTCTTTAACTAATTTAATTTTTTACATGCTTTACATTTCTTGGCTCGAAATATTTTGCACATTCTTATAATTGATGAACTCGTTTATGTTTATTTATGCATACAAACATAGTTTGGATTTTAGGCTCGAAATTCGATGCATTCATGCATAGTTTATTCGGATTATCCGTTTCCGACCTCGTTATTTATCAAGGTCGGATATTACTCCCACCAACAACTCGAAAGTACTTATATGGTATGTAATATGAATGATTTGGTTATATCTTTTTTTAGTTATTTTTCCTCATCCTCAGTATTTTAGCTCCGAGGTTAAGAGTTCGAAACTATATTTCTAAGATATTCCAGCCTCGACTTTGACTTATCTCGCAATAGGTTTAGGCTCCCATTTATCATCGATCGATAATTTGGCTGGTTTGTTCCAAACCTGTTGTGTCTACACATCTGGTTAACTCCAGATATTTAGGTTTTGATGGTTCGGTTATATCCGAACTATCTAAGCTCGCGCATTTGGTCATGTCCAAATACTTTGTGTTTGATAATTCGGTTATGTCCGAACTATCTAATATCGCGCACTTGGTTATATCCAAATACTTTATGTATATTTTTTATTTTTTAAGCTGGTGGTATGTATACCAATGATGCCCCCTTAATATCCTATGAGTGTGATCATAGGTTATTAAATTAAGAGAGATTGCAAAAATAAAAATAAATTACATGTGAAACAAAGTAGACCCTTTATTTGAAATTCAAAAACAAACTAAATACAGAAAATCATGGTTACAGGCGACACTTTCTACTTATTGATAATATGGTCTAAGGTGTTCGCCATTCCATGCTCGAGGTATCAGGCTCCCATCTAATCTCGCAAGTTTGTACACGCCCGGTCGGATGATTGACTCTATCTGGTATGGTCCTTCCCAGTTCAGCCCGAGCACCCCAGCTGCTGGATCTCGGGTTGCTAAGAATACTCGTCTCAAAATCAGGTCTCCCACTCCAAACTTTCGGTCTCGAACCCTCTTATTGAAATATCTCGTGGTCCGTTGTTGGTAAGCAGCATTTTTTAGCTAAGCCTCTTCCCTTTTTTCTTCGATCAAGTCTAGGGTTTCTTCGAGATGAGTATGATTGGAACTTTGGTCGTAAGTCTGAGTTCGAATCGTTGGAATTTCGACCTCAATGGGCAACATTGCCTCGCAGCCGTATGCTAGAGAAAACGGGGTATGCCCAGTTGATGTCCGAGCTGTAGTTCTATATCCCCAAAGGACTTGGGGTAATTCCTCAGGCCATCGTCCCTTTGCTTCTTCCAAATTTTTCTTCAAGGAACTCTTGACAGTTTTATTAACGGCTTCGACCTGACCGTTCGCCTGAGGGTGAGCCACTGACGAAAAGCTCTTTATTATACCGTTCTTGTTACAAAAGTTGGTAAATAAGTCGCAATCAAACTGGGTTCCGTTGTCAGACACAATCTTTCTTGGCACTCCATATCGGCATACGATGTTCTTTACCACGAAATCTAGGATCTTCTTCGAAGTTATGGTCGCCAATGGTTCAGCCTCCGTCCATTTTGTGAAGTAATCAACTGCGACCACAGCATACTTTACTCCTCCTTTGCCAGTTGGGAGTGAGCCTATGAGGTCGATGCCCCATACCGCAAAAGGCCATGGGGATGTCAACATGGTTAGTTCGGAAGGTGGAGCTCGGGGTATCGTGGCGAATCTCTGGCACTTGTCGCACTTTTTCACGAACTCGAAAGAATCTATTTTAATGGTTGGCCAGAAATATCCTTGGCGTATAATCTTCTTGGACAGGCTATGCCCCCCGGTATGGTCTCCGCAGAACCCTTCATGAATTTCTTCAATAATCTTCTTTGCCTCGGGAGGAGTTACACATCTGAGCAATGGCATGGAATACCCCCTTCTGTATAGCCTTCCGTCCAGGATGGTGTAACGGGGAAGTTGATACATTAGTTTCCGAGCCTGATTTCGATCTTTTGGAAGAATTCCATTTTCGAGGTACTCAACTATCGGGCTCATCCAGGTCGGCTCTGTCTCAATCATGCACAAATCTTCCTTGTCAGGCTCAGTAATGCTGGGCGCTGACAGGTGCTCTACGGGTACGACATTTAGCTCCTCATTTTCGGCAGAGGTGGCGAGGCAAGCTAAGGCATCTGCGTTTGAGTTTTGTTCTCGGGGAACCTGTTCGATTGCATAAAACTCAAAAAACTCCAATGCGGATTTTGCCTTCTCCAGATAAGCTGCCATTTTTGTGCCACGAGCCTGGTACTCTCCCAAGATTTGATTAACTACGAGCTGGGAGTGGCTATAGCAATGTATAGCTTTGGCCTTGAGCTCCTTTGCGATTCGTAGTCCCGCAAGTAAAGCTTCATACTCAGCTTCATTATTAGATGCTTTAAAACCGAACTTTAAAGCAGAGTGAAATCTGCTCCCTGTAGGAGTGATCAGAATAACTCCTGCCCCCGCTCCATTTTCATTTGACGACCCGTCGACGTAAAGTTTCCACAGCTCGTGGGCCGTGGTTGTTACCTCGTCGTCGGTTGTACCGGTGCATTCCACTATAAAATCTGCCAACGCTTGTGCCTTAATGGTTGTTCTCGGATGGTAGGTGATCTCGAATTGTCCGAGCTCAACAGCCCACTTTAGGAGTCGACCAGACGCCTCTGGTTTAGACAAGACTTGCCTTAGTGGTTGATCTGTTAGTACATGGATAGGATGTGCCTGAAAGTAAGGGCAGAGCTTTCGAGATGAGTGGATCAGACTGAGGGCGAGCTTCTCCATCAGTGGATACCTTGACTCTGCCCTCAGTAATCTTTTACTGATGTAGTAGACGGGTTTCTATATTCTCTCTTCCTCTCGGACGAGCACCGCGCTTATCGCGTGTTCGGTTGTTGAGAGGTATAAGAACAGTACTTCTCCCGTCTCAGGCTTCGATAGGATGGGTGGTTCGGCTAAGTGCCTTTTGAACTCTTGAAAGGCTAGCTCGCACTCATCTGTCCATTCGAACTTTTTACTTCCTTTCAATAAGTTGAAGAATGGGAGACCGCGGTCCGTTGACTTCGAAATGAACCTGCCCAGAGCTGCCATCCTGCCAGTCAAGCTTTGAACATCTTTATGCTTCCGAGGTGAAGGAATATCGATCAGGGCCTTTATTTTATTGGGATTAGCCTCGATTCCATGAGAGTTGACAATGAAACCCAGAAATTTCCCTGAAGACACCCCAAAAGTGCACTTCTGAGGATTCAACTTCATGTTGTACTTTCTGAGCACGCCAAAGCACTCTTCGAGGTCATCAACATGGTTTTTGTTAAGTTGATACTTTACAAGCATGTCATCAACATAAACTTCCATGTTGTTCCCAATTTGCTCTGAGAACATCATGTTTACGAGCCGCTGGTACGTGGCTCCGGCATTCTTGAGTCCGAATGGCATGACATTGTAGCAGTAGAGCCCCTTGTCTGTGATGAAGCTCGTATGCTCTTGGTCGGGGGCATGCATGGGAATCTGGTTATACCCAGAATAAGCATCCATGAACGACATCAGACCATGCCCCGCCGTGGCGTCTACGAGCTGGTCAATTCTCGGCAGGGGAAAACAGTCTTTCGGGCAGGCCTTGTTGAGGTCTGAGTAGTCAATGCACGTTCTCCACGTCCCATTGGGTTTCGGGACTAACACTGGATTGGCCACCCAGTCCGGGTAAAAAGCGTCCCTTATGAAATTATTTGCTTTCAGCCTGTCTACCTCCTCCTTTAGTGCTTTCTTTCTGTCTTCATCCAGCTGCCTTCGCTTTTGCTGCTTCGGGGGAAAGCTTTTGTCTATATTCAATGCGTGGCTCGCTACATTAGGGCTTATTCCCACCATGTCAGAGTGTGACCACGCGAAGACATCCTGGTTTTTCTTCAGAAAGCAAATTAATTGCTATTTTGATTCGTCCTGGAGGTGTCTCCCGACCTTCACTTTCTTTGAGGGATCAGCTTCCTCGAGCTGAACCTCTTCGAGCTCTTCCAAAGGCTGGAGGTCGACCTTCTCCTCAATCCTTGGATCGATCTCCTCATCAATTTCTAAAACTGTCCCATCTTTATTCTGTATGACAACGAGTGCTTGCGCGCTTGTTTGTTTCTTTCCCCTTAAGGAAATGTTGTAGCACTCCCTTCCTGCCAATTGATCTCCTTTCAATGTTCCGACCCCGCTTGGAGTTGGGAACTTAAGGGCTAGATGCCTTACAGATGAAACTGCCCCCAGCCCGACCAGGGCGGGTCTCCCGAGCAATACATTGTAGGCAGATGGTAACTCTACTATCACGAACTCCATCATCTTGGTCACCGAGACTGGATAGTCTCCCAAGGTCACAGGGAGTTCAATGGACCCCATACAGGCGGTTCCTTCTCCAGAAAAGCCGTACAAAGTGGTTGCACAAGCCTTCAGGTCGCGAAGGGAGAGTCCCATTTTCTCTAGTGTCGCTTTATAAAGAATGTTAACTGAGCTCCCATTGTCTATGAGAACTCGGCGCACTCTTTTGTTGGCAAGCTGTAGGGTGATGACGAGTGGATCATGATGAGGGAACTGGACATGGGAGGCATCCTCCTCGGTGAAGGTTATAGGCTGAGTCTCAACCCTTTGGCTTTTTGGTGCCCTTGGTTCGGGTTCGTATGGAGACCCGTCCCCTGTCTTCAGCTCATTCACATATCGTTTTTGAGCATTTCTGCCCCCTCCTGCGAGATGAGGACCTCCCGAGATGGTTATTACGTCCTCTCCATCTATCGGCGGAGGCCTGTCTTCATCCCGAGATCGGGAGTTATTATTCTGTGCTGCCGGAAGCGCGGCTACTCTCTGGCTGGCAGTAGCCTGCCCAGTATTCTGGTTTTTGACATACTGCCGGAAATAACCTCTCGAGATCAATCCTTCGATCTCGTCCTTCAGCTGTCGGCACTCATCAGTTGTGTGGCCGGTGTCCCTATGAAATCGACAATACTTGCTGGAGTCCCTCTTGGACTTTTGATTCCTCATAGGGTCCGGACGCCTGAAGGGGACCTGGTTTTCATTAGCCAGGTATATGTTTTCCCGAGACTCGTTGAGCTCGGTGTGCACTTTATATACGGAGAAATACCTTTCTCCTTTTTTCTTCTTTCCTCCATCAGCCTCGGGATTATTTCCCTCGCTCTTTTTCCTCTTGGAGGGATTCTCCGAGGTAGGCTGTGTAGCTGCTGGGTCAACCGAGGTTGAGGCGGAGTTAATGTTTATCGTTGTAGTTTCGGTCTGCGAGGTCGCCTTGAGTGTTGACCTCGCCTCCTCTACATTGACAAATTTCTGCGCCTGTCTGTTAAACTCGGTTATCGACCTCACCGGTTTCCCTTGCATGTCATCCCAAAGGGCGCTTCCAGGCAACACACCAGCTCGGATGGCCATCAAGTGCCCACTGTCATCCACGTCACGAGCTTGGGCGACCTCTAGATTAAATCTTGTCAGGTAGCTCTTCAGTGTTTCGCCCGGTTGTTGTCGGACGTTATTCAAAGTGGATGCTTCGGGTCTGACTCCCATCATAGCTCGGAACTGCTTCTTGAAGTCTCTAGACAATTGATCCCACGAAGTTATCGAGTGTCTCTTGTACTTCTTGAACCAACTCTTGGCAGGTCCGGCCAATGATGTCGGAAACAACATGCATCTGAGCTCGTAACCTACGTTACTGGCTCTCATAATTGTGTTGAATGTACTCAGGTGGCTACATGGGTCGGTTTTTCCTTCAAATGCTGGGACGTGAGGAATCCGGAACCCTTGAGGAAACTGAGTGTTAGAAATATTGGGAGCAAACGGCTCGAGCTCCTCATCAGAGTCCTCGTATCGACCGTTCCCTCGTTCATTCTTCAAAAGCCTAAAGGCTTTTTCGAGCTGATCAATCCTTTCTTGGACTGGGTCCTTGGGCGGTGTTTGGAATTGATAGTCATTAATCGCGATCCCAGGCTCGCGTCTCCGTGAGGGATCTCTACGCCCATTCAGATGATTCCTAAGATCCGGGTTTGTCTGATCTCCCTTTCCCCTGCTCTGATTCAGATGATTGCGCAGGTCGGGATGGCTCTTGTGATTTCCAGTATTTTTACGACCCCGGTCGTGTTTACTGACAGACCTAGTTTCTCCGAACTCATCACTGGTGAAACTCATCGATCGGTCATTTCGTGGTGGATCCTTTCTACGTCGCCTCGTCTCTGCAGTGCGAGATCGGGACGTCTGACTTCTCTCGGATGGCGCGCCTTTCCGCCCCTGGAACGTCTCCCTGTTTCCTTGTCTTTCCCCCGTACGCCCTTGATCCTGATCTCGACCAGGTTGAGCGTTCCTGTGGGGAGGTGAAGGATATCTTATGGGAGACGGAGGAAACCGTATAGGTGACGGTGGTTGTCTTCCTTGCCTCGGCCTGGAGGGTCCAGAATTTGCCCGAGATGGGCCAGTTGCGTTCGGTGCACTACCAGGAACCTGAGTCCGAGCCTCGGCAAGAGCTCGGTTGTTCTCAGTTCCTGCAGGCACTTCCACAGGTGGATTAGGCGGGACCCGAGCTCGGGTACTCCTCTGAGGCCTAGAAGGAGCAGATGGCTCTGTTGGTGCTGGAGGTTGTGCTGGCCTCCTTGTGGCAGCATTTTTTCGTGGACGTCCACGGGGCCTCCGGGGAGGAACGTGCACGTCCCTTGGAGGAGGGACTTGGTCTTCGCGCGGAAGCGGGGGCTGAGCCACCTGCGCCTCCGCGGCTATCCTAGTCAACTCCTCGTTACGTTTGTTGGCATCTGCCAGCAGCTGTTTCAGCTGCCGATTCTCCAATTCTACAATAGGGACATAATGCTCAGGGTTATAGTACATGTCCTCATCCCTTGGTTGTGGAGGTGGTCCCCGGGAATCAGAGGGCCCACTCCTTTCTTCAGCGTCCGGGTTCTCCATTGGTTGTTTTCCAAGACGCCTTGGGTAATTTTCTTCAGGAGTGTTCTGATTGTTTGCAGCCATGAATCTCTCTGGGATGGATGCTTGAGGCTCTCAATGAAAGCACCAAACTGTTGACGCCGTTTTTCGTCAACAGATAAAAGAAGAGAGCACGTAAACAATTAAAGACAATGGCCAAAAGAAACAAACGAATCAAACACACGGTTTTTTACGTGGTTCAGCAGTTAAATCTGCCTAGTCCACGAGTCTCTGTTATTAACCTCAAGATTATCTCTGAACAATTCTTTAGCATGAATTCTACAGAGTTTTCTCCCAAGGATCAGAATTTCGGTCCCTTACAATGGTGCATGGCTTCTCTATTTATAGAGAAGGATGCAGAATACTATCCCACATATTTTGGGTAGTTACTCTTTTGTGAATAAAAATAAATGGCTTTAAATGCCAATAATCAGATAAAAAAGGAAACGTCCCTGAAGACCAGGAAACGCATAACTGACTAAATAATATCCCATAATTCTTGGGGATTTATATCAATAAATGAGGATTACATCTCATGCTTACAATACTTGTAGATATTCAAGGTGGTCATAGCGTATCTCCAAGGCTTCAGCATCTCAGGTTTCACGTCATTGTGCGAGCTATCGACATCTCCCGAGCTACCATTGCTTTCGAGATAGTACATCGAGCTCGATATCCCTGCTCCGAAGTTGTTCCTGAAGATGAGGGGCTCTCAGAGCTACCTTTCGAGATCGAGATCATTTCGAGGTCACTACATTCGAGGTCATGTATCGTACTTTGCAGGCTTCGATTTACAATCGTAGAGCATACCCTAACCCTCACGAGACCATTTAATGCGAACTCAGCTTTCGAGGTCATATTTACTATGGCTCGAAATCTGGGTATAACAGGTAACCCCCCCTCAAATTTTCCCCTAAACTCCCTTATTTATAGCCAAAAAAATGGGCATTAAAATAATTAAATTGATTAAATTAATTTAATTAATTATAATATGGAAAATAGGGGTTAATTATAGTGTAATTATGATGTTTTGGGATAAAATGTGTAGAAAAGTAGGGTAGAAAGTGGCATTTTTGAACATAGGGGACAAGAGTACATTGTGGTATTTTTATGGGCTCAAGAAATGGTGGCTTTGGTGGGTGTTGGCAGCTTGGTCTGGCGTGGTGGGCTGGGAAGCTTCGGTGGGCAAGCTGAATTGTGAAGCTGGTGTGTAGGGTGTCAAGAGGCAGCTGTTGGGCCTTTGCTGAGGAGGCTAGCCCACGTTGGTGATGGGCATGGGTGAAGGCAGGGAGCTGCTGAAGGCTTTGATGATGAGGTGAGCCGAAGGAGTATGCTGAAGGCTGGAGGACATGTGGTGCGAAGATATGTCGCCACCGGGCGCGCTGGTGAGAAGAGAGGCAGGTGGCTGCATGGGTGAGGCATTGGGCCTGGAAGCTTGGGCGGGCCCAGGAGGGCTAGGTTTGATTGCAAAAAGACCACTTTTATTTCTTCTTTTCCTCACTTTTCAAAGCCCAAAAATACCATAAATTCCCTACAAAATAAATATAAAATAAATCATAATAAAATATTTTTGTCTATAAAATAAATCAATTTAATTCTTTGAAAATATTAATTATCACTTAATTTATATTTAACATTTAAGTTCAATAAAACAACATTTTTTTTACCTCAAACTAAACAACAATAATTCAAATAATTAACTACAACATTTTACAACAAAATAACTATAAAAATACACAAAAATCTATAAAATTAAAATAAACCTAATAAATTCAAAATTACTTAAAAACTTAATAAATCAATTAAAAACTCAAGAATTAAGCAACAATTAGCACATAAAAAGTGGTAAAATAACTCTATTTTGTAGAGTTATCATAACACTTATTTAATCAATCAAAACATTATATTAAAATATAATATTCCCCCACTTGATTAAATAATAACTCTCTATAGAAACCTTTACATTGGTGCATAAAGTAAAATGTCTTTCGACTTGAATTTTACCTTAGTGTAATTATCACAAAGTTTGTTAAAATTTTGGTTCCCGAAGCATTGAACCACTATCCCTTGATAACAAACCGGTGATAACACACACAACTTTGCTATGTTCACTTGATACCTCATTGTCTCGCTTTTGCACCGTTAATGGCCATGTGCACATTCCATTCATAGACTTTTCTTGAGATTGACTCCCAATTCTCATGAGGTGCGGCACCACCCCTAGGTCTATATAGGTAAAACTTTTACAGTATACTGTTACCCTAAAATACTTGTCTTTTCAAGATCGAGTTCTATTAAAAAACCTTTCGGTTTTAACTCTCATTTTGGTAACACTCTAGTACTCATATCTCAGATGGGACAAAATTTTGAGTACTACTACTATTCACTTGATTGACTTGTTATTACCTATTGAACCTAATATTTGGTTAGCTACTAGTATTAAGATAGGTTACCATCAACCATGAATCTATTTAAGGAGTCTAAGTCTCATCCCTTGAGATGTAGAAATGATTCCATTTGAATCATTTCTTTTCTCATGTATGCATATTTATACACTCTCATTATTTTATTCAAACTTTATTGCTAGCCATAGTTTGATTAAAATATTTATCTCTTTAGAATAGTGATTTTGACCATAGTCAACACCTCCACTATTTATAGTTTAATATCCAAGATAAACATTTGAATATTAATTCTAGAAACATATTTGTTTCTAGAATTTTCCTTTATGTTTTATATTGATACCTTCTTGAATCAAAATATTACAAAACAATAACTTTAGACACCAAGCATGTCTAGATTTGTTCATTCTATACACATATAGCCAATATGATTTAGAATGTGGAATTTCAAATCACCTATTTCATAGGATGAACAAATTAATCAATTATCATCAACAAAATAAATTGATTAACTTTGGAGCATCACCCCCACATTTCTCCCATAGTGATAATAAAATATCATTTAAAAAAAAATAGAAATCTCTTCATTTCTATTAAGTCCCTTATCCTCCAAGATAAATCTAGACTTATAATTCTCAAAGTTCATCATGAGTCCTCTAAGACACATGATAAACTCTCAATAGATCAAGATAAAAACCTCAATGCTTTATCTTGATTTATTTGCTTTCTAAAGTAATGCACATTTCTTTCAAAGTGACTTTCACTTAGTTTTTTTTTTTTATGTATTTCACAAAATAAAAATGTGAACACAAATGTAATGTGAGCATTTCTCAAACAAATAATCACAAATTTTCAATTTTAGTTGTCTAAATAATCTCAAAATCACTTAAACAACTTTTGTGTATTTCTTAAGAGTCTCTTTGAGATTATTTTGAAAACACCAATTTTACATCCATTGATTTTCTCATCAAAATCAATTTGAAAATGTCAATTTTTTACACACTTTAAATCAAAGAAAATAAACCCTCATTGATTTATTTAAACACTTTAATTTCTTATTTTTTAGTTTAAAATTATCTCATCTTTGAGATTAATTTAAACATATCACCACATTTAACCAAAATGAATAAAGTTCACTTTAATCTATTCACCATTGGTGTAAAGATTCAAAATTGTTTCTCAAATTTTACAATGTCTCCTTATCGATACATTGAATATTTAAAAATTATTGTCACTAAATAATTCTCAAATATACTTCATTTGACCACACTCTAGACTTCAAGTTTATTGAGTCAATATGTCATCCCACAATTTTTGAATCCACCTTGATCCATTTTTCTTGCAATGGCAAGACACAACCATTAAAAGATGTAACTCCCTTAGGTTCATCTTTTCTTATCTCATAAAATGCGATGCTCATCTTTTAAATGAGAAAATTTTACATTATCAAATAATTCTTTTATTTACCAAATAAATGGTAACTCATCACATTTCAATAATATATGATAAACATATTTACATTATTATCACCTTAATAATCATATTATATGACATATCATAATAATCATGATAATTCTCATGTATAAATCAATATACATTTATATATTGACATAATTATGTCTCAAAGAAATTTCACACAATTTGTCAACATATATCCATCATATTAGCATGCATTGTTAATCTCATAATAATATTGTAAATATATCACAAATATCATACAATAATTCACATATCCACATATTGATATATTCTATTGATTCACAAAATCAATATATAGGCATGTCATATAAGACTCATAAAATTGTCATCTTAATAATTTATCATTATCTCATAATAAGACAATTCTATGACATTCTAGCATATTACCCAATAATCTACTAGATTATTTACACAATAATCACATATAACAAAAACTCAATATATTAAATTATCTTCTAATCTAACCACTATATTTGAAAAGGCAAAGGAGATTAGAAAACAATGAACCTCATTTATAAAATTTTCTTCTTCTCATTCCTATCACTATATGAAAACCATTAGATCTTCTAAGAAAACAAAAGAAGAACATTACCTTATCTTACCATCTTTTCAAAGTTGGATCCTCACAAGATCTCTATGGTTTCTTCTAGAAGAACGTTACCTTATCTTACCATCTTTTCAAAGTTGGATCCTCACAAGATCTCTACGGTTTCTCCTTCCATTGAAAAGGAAAAATAAGCTTTTGATTGTTAAAGAATATATTTTTATACTCAATGGAAATATGGAAAAACCAAAATACAACTCTATGCAAAAATACAATAGACAAGATAATATTGATTAAAGAAATATTACAACTCAATTCATCAAAATACAAGTAAATAGAAAGATGTAGAAGAAGAAGATTACTGTAACGACCCAAATTCGCTAATAATGCTTAAGGGCCTTGATTAGTGCGCCTGGAGGGCATAATGGGAATTATGTGTGAATTAAATGAGTAAATGCATGATTATGTGAAAATCATGTTTATATGGTTATTTGTATATTTATGATGCATGACTAGGTGTATTAGTATGCATGTAGGCCCAGATTAGGATAGAAATGGCATTTTCGTAATTTTGGCCCGTCGAGGGCATAAATGTTAATAATTGTGATAAATTGATAAGACCACATTATTATGTGGATATATTTATAACTGGTGATTCAAGACGATCCTTGTGAGCGAGTTAGCGGAAAAGTCACGGTGGGGATTTATACCCGGCTCGGGGCGAGCCTGGGGGTATAAATGGGAAATTTAGTGAATATATTGGCAATTATTTGGTATTGAGGAAGATAATTGGAGATTAGTTAGGTATCGGGAATTAAGCGGAAAATATTAGAGACATTCGAGAAATTAGTGGGAATTGGGGTGAAATGACCAAAACGCCCTAGATTCACTTAAAGGTTTAAAATTAAAAGGGAGGGCATTATGGTCATTTGGCTTGCAAGAGATAAGTATGCTGAGGCTTTATACTTAGTGGGAATTGTAGAAAAAGGTAGAAGGCTGAGGAAAGAAAGAAAAGAAGGAAAAGGAAGAAAAAGAAAAGGAAGAAAAATAGAGCAGTTTTCTTAGGGTCGGTTGGTAATTTTCTCACCCTTTCTCTTCAATTTTCTTGGAGCAAAACTTAGAAGGGAGCTAGGTTAGGCTGATCAGCAAGAGTATTGAGCTAAACTTGAAAGGTTGGCAAGGGATTAGCAAGAACACATCAATATTTGAGGTAAGTCTCTAGAGTTTTCAGTTTCTGGTTTGGTTAGTTTAAACTATGGTGTCTAAGCTGAGTTGATGGGAACTTTAGGGGAATTAAAGCCAAGGAATTGGGGAAGAACAAGCTAAGGAGGTCAAGAAGTTAACTTGAAATCAAATTTCCATCAAAGGTATAAATTCTGAACTTTAAACTTTGAAGTTTTGACTATGTTTTGCTGAATTCTGAGGTCTAGGAGTGACTATGGTGAATTTTGGGATTAGAGGTGCATGTGGTTAAATTTTATGTGGTTATGATGCTTGGGATGAGTTAGACATGTTAGTGAGCTTGATTTTGAGTTTGGTGAAGGTTTGGATAATTTTTGGTTAAGTTTGGTTCGGGGAAATCGCAGGAAGGGAGAATGTGGTGTTGACAGTCTGTGACTAGCGCTAGCCTTTGGGCGCTGTAGCGCTAGGCCAAGCTTGCTGAGGGCATTTTGGTTCTGTTTGTAGCGTTGTTGCGCCCTCCAATGAGCGCTGTAGCGCTACCCTGTCTTTAGAAAGGGATTTTAGGGTTATTTACAAGGGTTTTTGACCAAGGGTTCGGGGTTCGATTCCACCACCCTGTTTGGTGGAATTAGGACTTCCCAAGGGCTCAGGATTGGTCCCGAGGCTAGGTTATGGACTTGTGGGTTGGTGATGACTTTGGCCTGTGATTGTGATTAGGTTCGCGCTAGGGCTCGGGAAGGATCATGCTTGAGGATTTCATTGAGCAAAGCTAGCAAATCCAAAGGTAAGAAAACTGCACCCGGTTATATGTTTGTGATGGGACTAAGAGCTCCCAATATTTGTATAATGTCAATGATGGTATTACGCCATGGGACATGTGATAGCGGCCTAATGGTGCCGTATACAATAATTGCGCACAGGGCGCGGCTTGGCCACTGGTAGCCGATGACAGCTTAATATTCACTAAGCTCGGTTTAAGTGGGCTGGAGTTAGTGGGATAACGGAGGGTGTGGCCTGAGGGCGCTAACCCTAGTTATCATTTGTGGTTTGGTGTATGATATGAGTTGATATGTTTAGTATGTTGAATACTTGATTATTCTGAATATTTATATGGTTGAGAACATGTTTATGTGATATTGAATTGTCTATTGATTGCTTATGCTCTATTATTATGTTTTCTTGCTGGGCCTTGGGTCACGGGTGCTACGTGGTGCAGGTCAAGGCAAAGGCAAGTTAGACCAGTCCTGAGATGGAGAACTGCGGGGCTGAATGTACATAGCCAGCTGTTTGGTCGCCTTGGCCGAGGAGTGGATCAGGATAGGGATCACTGAACTGTCTATTTTGCCTTAGTATGGCTAATATTGTATTTAAATTGTAAATCTTTTGTTAGTGATTTTAATCTGATCATTTTTGGGATCCCGTGTAAATAGGAAATGATATTTAAAAAAGAAATGCGACTTTTAAGACCAAAATCTTTTAACCCTAGTTCCATTATAGTTTCAATAACACGTTTTTAACTAAATGACTTGGTTAGCAACTCTAGCACCTTTATAAACACACAGTGTAACGGTATTGGCTATCTAGGGCGTTACAATTACAAACTCAAAACAATAATAATACAAGTAAATAAGATCAACAAGATCAAAACAATGAAAATAAAATCACAAAAAAAGAACAAACTCTCACCCAACCAAAGTGTAAAATAGTGGGGATCACCAACTTGAACAAGGTTCAAAACCTTTGTCCAAAAGCTTATTTTCTCCTATTCTCTAAGCACTAAGGGATCTCTCTAGGAAATAACTCTCTGGAATAATCAAGCCTCTATGGTGTATTTTCCAGCCAAGTGCTTTGTGGATGGAAAATTGTGTATCTTACAAGTGAGCATTAGACTCCTATTTATAGAGTTTTGAGACACCCTTTGAATTTCAAATTCCACCAACCCCCATGGCTGTTACCAATGATTAATTTGATGTTTATGGAATTAAAATAGAGATTTGGGAGTTACTTGGCTGTTGGAAACGTTCAAAATTGGATAAAACCGAAGTTGGAAAATGCTGTTAGCCGCTCAGGCCGCGGCTTGAAAAACACGAGTTGCGGCCCACGATGTGTTTTTTTCCTATTTTTTCCTCTTGGGCCACGACCTGAAAAACATAGGCAGCGACCCAAGTCATTTTTTCAACAACCAATTTTCCAAATTTGCCAAAACGTTCCAAATTCATTCCCACTTGATTTTGTAACGTCCATACACATTATGGGAGTTAAAATCACATCTCTAACAGCCATATTTCACATATGACTTTAAGAAATTCAAATCAAAATGTGTAATGTCAAATCTACACATTATTGGGTAATATTTAGGAGTTACAAGTTTGTAACGCCAAAATATGTCACATTTGAGCACATATATGTGTCCAATTTTGTGACTCTCAATAATATGTTACAAGGTGTGAAAAATCACATTTGTGTGACAAATCACATTATGTCACATTATTTAATCTAACATTATATTATTTAAAATAATATAACAGGCATAATAATGCACGGGGACCCACTGACCAGCACAGGCCTCCCGCTGACGCTCGGGAAATGCCAGCCAGATGAGGAAACAGCGTGACCAGCCGGTCGCGCCAAAGTCGGCCGCAATTTAGAGATGGCCATGATTACAATGAGGCTGATTCCGGCAGGGGGAATGCTGGTCGAAGGCATGAAGAAAAAGGTGGAGACAGGAACCCCCCACCAAGAGACAATAGGCCTGTAAGCCATAATGTTGGGGGGCAGCCCAGACAGCATAACGTCTTTGATCGGCTAGGAGTTAGCGATCAAAGGCGCATGGATGATGACTTTAGGGACATACTCAACGACAAATGCGAGAGGCACGATGAGTACGCTCCTCTGGCCCCAGTTTCCCCAGCGATCCCAGACGCGGTTCAGGCTCAAATTGATGCTCTGAACCAGGCGGTACAGTAGCTGGTCGGGAACCAGACATCCCACATAGAGTACGATCAGAGGAGAGGCACTCCGTTTGTGCAGAGGATTGTTGTGGCAGAAACCCCCAGAAAATTCAAGATGCCAGTGCTGCCGAACTTTGATGGGTACGGGGACCCAGTATCTCATGTGAACAAGTTTGAGATACAAATGGATATTCAGAAGGTGTTGGATCATGCCCGCTGCAGGATCTTCCCCGCCACCTTATCTGACACCGCCCAGGAGTGGTTCTTTAAGTTCCCTCCTACCAGTATAGTATCCTGGGAAATGTTCGTGAAGGAATTTTACGGGCAATTCTATGCGGGTCGCGTACATCCCACGAAGGCCAACCAGTTGGTCGAGATACGCCAAAAGGAGGGAGAACCTTGGAAGGAATAGGTCTAGCGCTTTATGTGAGTAGCGGCTGGAGGCAAAACAGTGGGCGATGAGGGAAAGATGATGGCCCTAACTGCCGGGGTTAGACTCCATTCCCCCCTCTGGAGCAGCCTGAGAAAGAAATGAGTAAGAAGTACCCAAGAATTCCTGGATCGAGCTGATCAATACATCAAGCTCGAAGATGCGATTGCCAACGAAGGGAAGTCACCCACGAAAGATAAGGGACCGAAGGAAGATCATGCCAAGGCTGCCAACGGGTCAAATAAACCCAACGGCAACGGTAAAGGCAACGAGAACGGAAATGGCAGAAATGGTGGAAAAAGGGTGGGCAATGAGTCGTCAACATCTGAAAATAAATGCCCCAAAGGCAATAGATATGAGCCAAGATTCACCAACTATACGACCCTTGTCGAAAGTAGAGCAGAGGTCTATCAGGCGACCAGCTCTAATGTCCCTTATAAGCGACCAGAGCCTATAAGGAAGGATATCTCCAAGAGAGATACAACAAAATTCGGTCGTTTTCGTAACGACTACGGACATGACACCAATGAGTGTAACCTGTTGAAGGATGAGATCGAGTTCCTGATCAGGCAGGGACACCTAAGGAGATACGTACGAGCCACAGGAGGGTCTCAGCGAGAGGCTTAAGGTGGCAACGAGTAGGCGCCTGCACGCCAACGCTCTCCACCTTTACAGCTAGCTCCTATGGCAGATACATTACTCACCATCTGTGGCGGCCCACACCTTGCATGGGATAGTGGGAAAGCAAGGGAGTGATACACTCGAACTTTACGCCACGACCAGGACATCGAGATGATGAGTGTGGAGGATCGCGCACCAAAGAAAACTCGAAGGAGGAGTTGATAACCTTCTCTGAAGATGATGCTCAACACGTCTGATTCCCACACTCCGATCCGCTGGTCATTGACGTCCAAATTGCCAACATGATGGTTAAAAAGGTGTTGGTTGACACAGGAAGCTCAGTCAACATCTTGTACAAGTCCTCACTGGAAAGGATGAAGTTGTCCGTTAAGGACCTGGAGCCGTGCAACCAAACCATATACGGTTTTTCTGGCGAAGGGATCGCCCCGACAGGGTCGATTAGACTCCCAGTTACAGTAGGAACTGCGCCTGCAAACATGACATTACTCACTACTTTCATATTAGTTTATTGTCCTTCAGCGTATAATGCTGTAATTGGAAGGCCAATTTTGGTCGACCTGCGAGCCGTTACCTCGATATGGCACCTTGCCATGAAATTCCCAACCGACGCAGGGATAGGATGCGTGTTGGGAAACTAGCGAGAAGCGAGGGAGTGCTATAACACCTCAATATCTAAGGCGAAGAAAGGCGGGTCAAGGGAAGCTGCCGGAAAGGAGTTGCAAACGGCCATTGGTGTACAAGCCCAATTAGGTGATTGTGTCGCAAAATAGGGTGTTGCCTAAAGTGAGGATAGGGATTTGGATCCTTGCTTTGGGAATTTTGATGAAGAGATATGTCCCATCGAGGACCTTGAAGAGGTTCAACTCGATGAGACAGATCCGACCATGGTTGTGAAAGTTGGTAAAAACTTAGTGACAACAACAAAGCAAGAACTGGTGGAATTTCTAAGGGAAAACCAGGAAGTCTTTGCTTGGTCGCATAAAGACATGGTTGGAATAGACCCTGCGGTTATTAGCCATGTCCTGAACATAGACAAGAGTTTTCCACCAGTACAACAGAAAATGAGGCTGTTCGACAAAGATAGATTGAAGGCTCTAAAGGACGAAGTCGAGAAGCTAAAGGAGAATGGATTCATCCGGGTAGTGTTTTATCCATCATGGGTCTCTAATCCCGTGCTTGTTCCCAAGCCGAATGGCAAGTGGCGAACATGCGTGGATTTCACAGACCTTAATAAAGCCTGCCCTAAAGATTGTTACCCACTCCCTAGAATCGACCAGCTAGTCGATGCCACTGTAGGGCACGAGATTCTCTCATTCATGGATGCATACTCCAGATATAATCAAATCGGTATGCATCCCCCTGCCAAGGATCACACTAGCTTTCGGACCGATACAGGGCTCTACTGTTACAAGGTAATGCCCTTCGGTTTGAAAAACGCTGGTGCGACTTACCAGTGACTAGTCAATCACATGTTTAAGGAGCTGATCGGAACAAACATGGAAGTATACGTCAATGAAATGCTGGTTAAGTCAAAAAAAGGCAGAAGGACATATCGGGCACTTACAAACTTGCTCGCTTAAATGGAGATCTCATTCCTCACTATTGGAATGGAGAACACCTGCGCAAGTACTACCAATAAACAATTCTTCTTAAAGAATTGGATTGTATTAATTTTACTTTGTACAAGTTATGAAAAATGGTTGGTCATTTTATGTGATTGATCGCTTATAAGTTTAAGATCATGTTTTTGATCATTCGTACAGACACGATTTGTCCATTAATTACGAGAAATAAAAGGGATTGTGCGCAGCCAGTCATTCTTGCCAACTATTGTATTTATTACAAGTATTTGCTCATTACGTGCGTTATTTTGCTGTATTATCATTTTTACAAGTCTTTATTATGAGCAGAATTGTTCGAACAAGTTTCGGTCAAGGTAAGTGACCGAGGACGTAAAGCTCCTCCATCACTTGGGGGGCATATAAGGTACCTAGTAAGCAAAGCATATCAACAGGTATGAAAACACATGAGCAAAATAAGTGAAATCATGCTACGGTACTTAGAGTATTTTTCAAAATTTTGTATTTTGTTAAATCAAACCAAAGTACTATGCTAAGTTCGGTCATGCGAACAAATGTTATAGTAAAATGCAAGTATTATAATATCAAAAAGGAAACCTTTTACATCACGAGCAGTTACTACTCGGATATAATTGTCTGTTAAAAGTTAAAGCTGCCCGTGCAGCAATAAATATAATTGTCTTGAAGTACAGATAAAAGAAAAAATAATTATGAGACAGGAGGGTCTTGTGGATTTTCCTGGTCGACTGCAGCTTCGACTTCATTCTCTACGCCTTCAACGCCAATGGCCAAAGAGATCTCGGGCGAGGCTGGGGTTTTCGCTCTCTCTTCTTCCTCCAAGCGAGCAACGCACCAGGCTATTTCTGTTTGCCTCATGCGCTCAGAGAGACAGCTAAAATCAACCCCTTGGTTGTGTTTCCAGAAATCATAGAAGCACTTGGACGTGACGCCCTTGTACCTCTCCAGATTGCTGGTGTTGGTTTTTTCGAGATCGTTGATGCGAGCCTCCAACTTATCATCCTCTTGCCTGCTCTCGATCAGGTCCGCCTCGAGTCTTTTGGCTTCCCAAAAATTGGTGAGGTGGGACTCTTTGTACTTCTTCTTTGCTTCAAGGGCTTTGTTCAGAGCAGCTTGTTGTTGCTTCATCTCCTCGCCCAATTCTCCTCGAGCAATGTCGCATTTGCCTTTTGAGCCGCCTCAAGCTGCTCTGTATATTTTTCTTCAACAACCTTAAGCTCCTCAGCGTGCTGTTGCTCAGACGCCTTGGATTGCTCAGTAATGACCCCCGAGTGGAGCCGGCCAGCAATCATGGTCAGCATTGCCTGCGATTAGAACAAAAGTTAAAATGACTATAATAGATAAAAAGATTGAGTCTCAACATGAAGAGACAACTTACACTGGCAATCTCGTTTAGTGTGTGGTTCAAGATTTGGTTGACATCCATCGACTCTGTCCCAGCCATGGCTTCTCAGCTGCGCTCGTGCCTCAGGATCCTTGTCATCCTGTCCTTGGCCGATCTTAGAGCGCAGCTCGATAAGTCATCCCCTGTTTGAATAGGGGATGCTGGCTGTGTTTGATCGACAGGAGCCGGTGGAGGAGGGGTCGATCTGACCAGTGCAGGCAGAGATTGTTGCTCGAGGGGAGATGGAGGTGGTGTTGTATTTTTCGAAGGACCAACTGTTGGAGGGTCCTCAGTGCGATTTTTCTTGGATGGAGGCTCTTTGCTGCTCTCCCCGCGATGCCGCCTGCTCGCCTTCTTCTTGCTCGCAAGAGCATCAGGTGCACTGTAGAGGTCGAACATGTCTTCGGATGGCATGTCTGCAAGAAGGCAAGTACACGAACAGTTAGTCAGTATAAATAAATGAGTGTGCTATGTCAAAAAAGGAAACAAAGGCAATTGTAAGTAAAATACCCAAGCTATAATTACTGGTCGCTACATTATATACTTTACTAGTGTTACACTCACTCTCTAGCATGAAGAATTCTGAATCTAAAGTGGGAGTGTACTTAAAGTTGTCGTCCCCATCAAATAAGTGAGGGAATAGGCAAACTATCTAAAATCGAGAGATTAGTACCGTTCTCATCTGAAGACTCGACGATGGGTGCAGGGGGTTCGGAAGCTTTCTTTTTTCCCTTTCCCGTAGGGGCAGGGGGAGCAGCTGCTCGAGTGGTGCTGGAGGGTTCCCTGATTGTCACTCCAGTCATCCTCCTCCTTTGAGGTTGCGACACGTTGGGGTGCTGCTCGGGAATTTCTCCACCAGTGGCGCTCCCCGCCGTTGACTCCCTCACGTCCTGGTGAGATGCCAAAAGCCCGACCAGTCTTAGGTTGGCTTCAGTGACCAGCTGTTTGACGCTTTTTTCTACGTTAGTCATGTTGTCCAGTAGCGCTACTCGAAGCTCCATTTCTGGAGTAGGAGTTGGTCGCAGCCATGGACCTGAAGAGAACTAATTTTCTAAGGAAAATGCAGATGAAATAAAAGAAAATAAACGACAAGAGAATGAAGAATTTACCTCCCTCAGTGAAGGCCAGATTGTTAGCGACCAGGTCTGGGGTTATGAAGTACTCCTGGAAGTACTTTCTTACATTGGACTTGTAGGAGGTTTCACTCAGGAAAACACGAGATGATTCCTGGTGGCAGAAATAGAAAAACCCCGTGTTGTTCTGATTGGGGTTAGACTTGAGATCGAACAAGTAGTTGATCTCATGAGGTGTGGGGGCAGGCCACTTTTTATGGCTGTAGAGGATATAAAGGGCAGAAAGTGTCCTATACCCATTTGGTGTTATTTGGAAAAGAGAGACCTTGAAATAATTGGCCACACCTTGGAAGAATGAATGATAGACCCAAAACGGGTATGTTTTAAACATTTATAACCCGCAAGCGCACGAATCTTATATGAAGTATAGTGTTCGTGTAAGCATGAGATCGAACCCAAATGAATTGTCTAAAATAAAAAATAAAACTATTTTAAATCAGAATTAATAAATTCTAACCTAGCTCCAAAGATTGATGGGATTTTTGTATAATGAAAATAAAATAAGAGACAATAATAAAGAAATTAAAGCAATAAAAATAAATAAGATATGACTTGTAAACAAGTTGGTAAAAGAAGATTATTAAGGTATTAGAATTCACAGAATATAAGTTCAATAATATTTATAAGTACATTGATTCCCAAGTTTTAGTGATAGTTAAAATAAATCAAACTATCATTCTCCAAATAGATTTATATTTTCAAGCACAAATTACTTCTAAAAAGATATGATTTTTCTTCACTTTTAAAAATGTATAATTTCAAATTATTTAATGTAAATTAATCTAATGAAATAACAAATAAATCAATGAATATTATTTATAAGGAAAAACATAATATTTTTGTTCTAAGCATTTGATGTGCACAATTTAATGGCACACCTTAATAAAAAAATATTATGATTTTGCACTAATGAAGAACAAAGTGTAAATATGTGCTAACAATAAAAAATACATGATATTTAAGATGAAAGAAGATATTTGAAAAAGAAAAATCCATAAACTTTGTTGCACAAAATGGAAAATCAACATACAAAATAAATACTATCTAGTTACATATTGTTTCATCATCACCTTGAGAATCTTAAAAAGATTAGAAACTCATAACTAGAATAGAAAATACAAACAAACAAAAATTACAAACATAACTTTGGAAAATTTGGAGGAAAACCCCCAAATTGTTCCTCTAAAAATACATAGAAAATTAACCAAAAAGAAGAAGAAGATGAAGAGAATAGAGAGGTTTGAAAGAGTAGAAACTTTGTGGTATGACCTCTTCCAAAATTGAGCACTCCTAAATGGTCTTGAAATTTCCTTATTTATAGCCGAAATGAGAGTATTAAAATAATTAATTTAAATTAATTAAACTGATTAATTTAATTAAATTATTAATAATATGGAAAATAGGGGTAAATTATAGGGTGTAATGATGATTTTGGGGTAAAATGTGTAGAAAAGTTTGAGTAAAAAATGATATTTTTGGACAAAAGGACAAGGGGACATTGTGCTTTTGTTGGGCTCAAAAAAGGGAAAAAAAAAGCTTGGTGGCAGGCCTAGGGGGGCTGTTGGCATGATTGGGCCTGGGTGGTGGCAAGCGGCTGGTGGAGTCTTCGGCTGGAGCTGGGAGGAAGGCCTGGTGGAATTGGGCCTGGAGGCAGCTGGTTTGGGCCTGGCGTGGAAGGCAGGTGCTCGGGCTGAGGTGAAGGGGCAGGAGGCATTGGGCATGTGGTGTACGGCTGACAGCTGGTGCTTTGGGCTGGCGCAGGAGGCATCTGGATGGGATGAAGGAAATGTGATTGGGCTTGGGCGACTTGGGCTGGATTCTTCAAAAATGCCACCTTACTTCACTTCTTTTCCAACTCCACTTCTTTACTTTTCCTTGCTTTTCAACTAAAAAAAATACAACATATTCCCTAAAATAAAAATAAATTAAATCACAATCAAATATTTTCAATTATAAAATAAATCATATCAATTCTTTGAAAATATTAATTAAAATTTAATTTAATTTAACATTTAGTTTTAATAAAACACACATTTTTTACTTCTAACTAAAAACAACAAGTTAAATAATTAAACTACAACAAAATAACTATAAAAACACACAAAAATATATAAAATCAAAATAAACTCAATAAATTAATAATTACTTTAAAACTTAATAAATCAATTAAAAACTCAAGAATTAAGCAACAATTAGCACATAAAAAGTGGTAAAATAACTCGATTTTGTAGAGTTATCAATTAATGAAGAGGCAAGGTTGCCCCTACCTCGATGTGATACCTCGACCAAGCGCTGAAGGCGCCACCAGGCAAGTTTGCACACTGGTTGTTGGTGGGTCGGACTAAGGTTATCCCAGGAAGTCAGTACTTCCTGATATAATTGGCTATCATCCTAACCGTAATTTGGCTAGGAGGAGCAATGTACCATTCGACGTCTGGTCGAAGGACGTTTCAGAGTTAGGCTTGATTTTGGATTTCTGGATCAGGGGTATTTTCACCTCGACCACTGGTCAAAGGAATTTCAGCCCGAGGAGCAAGCTGATTTGAAGGAGGGTTGGGTGATTTCTTTTTCTGGGTTGTAGACTTTACTCGACCCATGTTTTGAGGTGAGGTCGAAGGATTATTTAGGGTGTTTCGAGAAAAAGGGATCTATGGGATTAGCAGCGACGGTTGTTCTTCGTCCTTGAGCAGTTGGGCCAGCAGATCGTTGTCAATTGGCCTCTCACCTCCCAACGGATCTTGCATGAAAATCTGCGAACAGAAAAAGGGAGATGAGAATCTAATGGCCAAAAGGATCAAGATGTTTAAAAGTTGGAATAACGTTGCTCGTGTATAAAAGTTAAGCTTTTATATGACCAGCAGCATTTTGACAAAAAACACTACATTTCAAGCGAACAGTTTGGAAAATGGATTAAAAAGCAGAAGTGAAAAGTTTTTCAGGAAAAACTTTTCGACTCTGAAAGGGTGGGAAAAACCCAGTTTTTTCTACAAGCTTAGAAATTGAATTTTTACTTCGATTTCACGCCCTAAAGTCATAATCCTAACTACCCAAATAATTTATCATCCCAACAAAATGTTATTTTCCTACCAAATTTAGCGCAAATCAATATACCCATTTACCCTGAAACCATTTTGCAAGAACTGACAGGGATATTCAAGAACTCAGAAATAAAAAATAAAGGGGAAAGCAGGCACATCACAACATAACAGAAAAATCGACCAGAAAGCTTACTTGGATGAAGGATTGGAGTGAAGATTTTAGAAGAATGGACAGACGCACCTTGAATCAGTGAAGTTTTCTGGGTTTGTTTTGATTTGTTCTTCAGAGTTCTTGAAGTCAAGAAGATTAGTAAAAAGTGAAAGTGAAGAAAATGAGTTATTTATATTGATCGTGGCACTGCAAAAGAGGTAATAGTGAGATTAACTTTTCAAGGCATGGGGAAACGCAATAGCCGTCAGACAAATTTTTGGAAACTAAAAAGACATGATTGATTTCCTTTTTCGAGAAGGCATGTGCGGCTCTGATAGATTTGGTGGGGTATGTGAAGGGTCAGTCTCCTAAGTTTACTTTAAGCAGGTCGTAGTAAAATAAACTTGGGGGGGGGGGGAGCAAATGCTTACCAAAAAATGACTCCTGATAACGTGGCAAGAATTTATTACACGTGGTTAGCACATGGCAGTGTCAAAGTGAAGGAGTGTTGTTCGCCTATCAACCAAGTGTTTCTTGCCTCATCAAATCTCGCGTTTAGATGCGACCAGTCTGGTCGCATGCTTCAGTTTAATTCTCTTAAGATATGCAATCTTGTAATAACTACATTTATTATATTTTCTCTTTATTGCCTTGATACGCAAATATTAAGAATAGTTAAGGCCCATTGGCCCATGTAACCCCCTTGAGCCTATAAATATACGTGAGAGGGCTCAAGTAAGAGACTTTTGACTTTTGAACCTTGAACCTGAATACTCATAGAAAGAACATAGTGTGATTATCCACCGAAAAGTTGTAATTCTCCTAAGGCTGGTGAAACTCAAGAACCATAGTTCTTTGATCATGACATTAGGATTCAACATCAATAAGAACACTAAGTGGACGTAGGTTGTTACCACACAGTTGGGGCCAAACCACTATAAATCATTTGTGTCACCTTCTTCCCATTTGATTTCATTCTTGATTTCCTTTTTGTTTCTTTATCGTTATTTTGACTCTGTGTCATTGGCCAAATCGAATGTCACCATCAAATAATACAACCAGTTAGAATACTAACCACTCAGAATTGAGATTGAATTGACCTATGGTCAACTATATGGTATGACTAGAATAGATAATAACGGTATATTTACTTATCTTATCAACTGTCAGTATCAGTCATGTCCGATTTAACAAATACATCCGATCTTATCTACTTTGCTAATGTTTTGGAAAGAACATAACACCACAATGTGTAAGCAGATCATATTGTAGATTGACAAGTCAGTATAAATCATGTGCACTGAATAATCTTAGGACTAACTTATTTTGAACATATAATCATATGTATATTCCACTGTGATTACGTTACTATAAATACGATTAGCTATATGCTCATGATTTAATAGAAGTTTATATTAAACAAATAATCATGAAAATAAAATATGTAAGCAAAGTGATTGACAAAGTCAAAAAATTATTTTTATTCTTTTATTGATAATAAATGAGATTACAAAGAAATTAAGTTTTAATTAGGACATAAAACCCCAACAGTTTTCTTGTGTCCATATACAGAGAATGTTGTATGAGTAGGTTGAAAATGAGTCAGTACCTCACAATCTCTCAAAATATATTTTAAAATATATATTTTTTAATAATTACAAAAAATTGTGCGAAACACGGTTATGTTTTCTAGTTATTAGATTATGAGTGTGACAATAATTAAGTACCAAATTTGATACCTTGTGTTATACTGCTTTTACGAAATATAGTTTTGATACTTGCCATTTTTTATAATATTCATCAAGTACTTTAAATTTATAAATTTAGTATAAAATTACAAAATTTTCATATTAAATTACTCCCTATTACAAATTATTAAAACTTAATTTAAAATTATCTCATATTATAGCTAGTCTACCTTATTTTTTGTTGACGGTGAGAACTCGTCAACGAAGTTAAGTTGGAAAAATTATCGAATTGAAATTGCTAATTCGAAAGCTATGAAAACTTGGACGATGACTCAAGAATAATGGAGTAACAACAATGGAGAATTCAGTATCTCATTCACACTAATGTCTCTGTTACAGTAAAATTTTCCAACCCCCTCTCAGGTGGCCTTCGAATTCCATTTATAGTAGGCTCTAACGGCCTTAGGTACATAGTGGTCCCGGGGACCAAGAGGTACAAACGTACTGTACCAGGGAAGTGGCTTCAGAGGTTGTGGCTGTACATCCCGTACAGGAGCAGGTGTCAGGAGGATGTCTCCACTACTTGTCTGTACCCCTTCCTGAGGCGTGGTAGCAGGCGTGTTGGCGCAGGAGGTAGTGGTGTCGGCTCTGACCTATGGCCGTAGACGTACGGACCACGATCCTCACTGGTACTGGCATCCGTACCTGGTACCTGGTCGTACAAACATGTCTCCTTTGACTCACACTAAGCATAGGGACTTGGAAATGTGAAAAAGGGGATCTTCGGTGTCCGTATTGGCCGTGGCGTTGAATAGGGGTCTTGGGCCCATACACGTTAAGTCATGGGGCGTCGGCCTCCTGAGAAGATTATGGGCTGATGGACCTCCCGGGGCGTGCGCGCGCGGGACCTTGCGCGGCCTCGCGCATGGGGCGCCGTAGACGGCCCCGTGGCCTCCCTCGGCCCCGCGCATGGGCATGGTAGGAGTGGCCCAAGGGCCTCGCTGAATAGGGCGCCCCGCCCTATGTTGGCCTCGTGGAACAAGGGTATCTTGCCCCTAGGGTGGCCTCGCTACACAAGGCACCTCGCCCTCTAGGATGGCCTCGCTACATAAGGCGCCTCGCCCTCTACGATGGCCTCGCTACATAAGGCGCCTCGCCCTCTAGGATGGCCTCGCGGAACAAGGCACCTCGCCCCTAGGGTGGCCTCGCTACATAAGGCGCCTCGCCCTCTAGGATGGCCTCGCTACATAAGGCGCCTCGCCCTCTACGATGGCCTCGCTACATAAGGCGCCTCGCCCTCTAGGATGGCCTCGCGGAACAAGGCACCTCGCCCCTAGGGTGGCCTCGCTACATAAGGCGCCTCGCCCTCTAGGATGGCCTCGCGGAACAAGGCACCTCGCCCCTAGGGTGGCCTCGCTAAATATGGTACCTCGCCCCCTAAGATGGCCTCGCGGAACAAGGCACTCGCGAGACGGGGTGGTCTCGCGGATCGGGGGGGGGCTCGCCACTCGGTGGCCTCGCGGGAGGCGACTTGGGGGCCTCGCGGAAGAGCATTCTCGCGAGACGGGGCGGTCTCGCGGATCAGGGGGGGCCTCGCCACTTGATGGCCTCACGGGAGGCGACTTGGTGGCTACCTTGCATTTCCCCTTGATGAGATTATGAGCATCAACACTTGCCCCCCTAGTCTAGGAGAGGGCCTTAAGGTGCTCTTGTAGACTATTCATCTTGGTTCCTATAAATAGGCATTCATGCATGGCTTAATATTTACACCTTACCTCCTTGGCTTAGTGGTGGTTAGACCCTTGCTCCTTTCAAGAGGTAAAGGGTTCAATCCCCCACAACCACACTTTCTCTATTATTTCATCACTTTTCCATTTTTTCATTGACATCATTTTTTTTTTTTTTAGCTAGTTCCTTGGTGTGTATATTTTTGGACTAACACACACTTCTGATTAATTCTTGCAGACGCGCGTTTTCAACGCTCTGGTGCTTTTCGCCTTCCAACCTTACTTGGACTCCGACTTCGTTCTTTCAATTGCTTGAGGTATATTTTCTTTCCTTCTCCCGTTTATTTACTTATTTTATCGGATTCACACCAACAATACTTGGGATGGGGTACGTTAGCCCGAGCTTGTTTTGACCATACGCGCGCCCCTCCTCTTTCTTGTTACACATATACCTTGTAGTAGTCCATTTAGGGCGTTTGCACCTGGGGGTATTAAGCCTGTTCCTTTGTGTTTTGTAGTATCCCCCTTGTTTAAACGTGACCTCCTTTTTGCTGTCGGGACGCGGTTTCATGGCCAGTGAGGGCCCGTCCGACATACCCTCGAGGGCTGAGTTTATCGACCTGTCTTCAGATCCTGAGTCCCCTGAGGGCAGCCCTTACCAGGACTATGAGTCTTTGAGGCAAGCCCGCATTCGCCACCTCGAGTGCATGGCTAATCTTAGGCATAAAATTTGGGTGGTAGAGAGCGAAATTGACTCGGTGTCGAGGGGAGACGGAGGACCTTCACCCCCGGGCCTTAGCGACCATATAGCGCGTCTTAGGACGGCTCTTTTTGAATTGCGGTGGGAGTTAGAGTTTATGGAGGGACACATTCCGCCAGAACCTCCCACTCCCTCTTCGCCTGATGACGATCACGGGGCTATCAACTCCTCTCCTCAGCCCCTAGTCTCCGTTGATCCTGGCTTAGCGCTTCCGCCATCGCTCCCTCGATGGAAAACCCTTGCTAGGAAGAGAAAATGGAGGGTTAAGTGCTCTGCCTCTTCCTCACATGTTTCTTTTGATTTTGCAGATATGTCGAAGGTACGCAGACAGGTGTCCGTCCAGGAAGAAGACGACGCCCCCCTACTGGCGTCCAGCCTAGTGTCCAATATGTCTTCGAACAAACTGAAGACCATCGTGAAGCGCTACCGAACTCCTCCAGAATACGCCTTGCATGTTCCTCAGGAGACCTGCCGGGCCGACCGCCCTGAGAAGGGCTTTGTGGCTTTGAGTGAGCAGATTATGAAGGCGGGTGGCACCGTTCCTCTACACCCGTTCTTTGTGGCGGTTCTCAACTATTTCGATTTGGCCCCTCTCCAACTGTCGCCCAACAGTTGGTTGACTTTAAGTTGCCTCTTTCTTTGGTTCAAGAATAATGAGCAACGCGCCCCGACGGCGCAAGAGGTGCATTCCTTGTACAACCTTATTGGGGTGCACAATTCCAAGGGCTTCTATTACTTGCAGAAGGCCAACAGTGAGCTACCCTTGATAGATGGCTCAGTGTCTAACCCAGGGTCCTGGAAACAGGATTTTTTCTGGGTACAGGGGCCTCTTTCAGTTCGTGAAGGCTTTCGCGCTGAACCTAGTAAGTATCCAGTCTTTTTCTTTTTCTTATTAGAACTCACCATTTTGCACTCTCGCTTGTACTGATATTGGTGCGGTTCTTGCAGGGCAATTTGCTGATCCCTCGGTCATCGGGTCGGAGGCGGAGGCGATAAACAGACTCATTGCAGCAGACCCCGCCCTGAAGAAAGCAGCAGTCCTATTTACCATGACGAATCTCAATCGCCACCAATTGTCTCCGGTCTCTAACCCCAAGTTCCTATGGTCAATCACCGGGTCTAAGAAGGTTGTGGCTACGCCGGCTGGGCCATCACTGCATGAAGATGAGGCTGAGGTGGAGATGGAGGATGCCCCCCTGTCCCCCAGGGGACATCCTCCTCATGACTCCCATGATCAGGACACGGCCTTTCACCCTCTAGGTCCGCAGGCCGCGGCAGGATGCTACGCCTCTCCTGGTTGCGGTGGTGGCGATGCCTTCCCTCCAATTCATCATGATCTCGGCATACCGGCTGCTGATTTCGTCGGGCTCGCGGAGCCCCCTGCCGATGCACCAGAGTCTCAATTTTTCTCTTCTGCTGCGCCTCCTCCTGCCTCGGCGAGTGGGTCGTCTGTCCCAGTCCAACCAGATGCTCCTAGCGTGGGGGCAGAGGCTTGGGTGACCAGGATGGCCTCAGTTTATGGGCAGCGTTTCGTTCCAATAGCTGAGAGTCTCCCTGTCTCCGACTGGAGGGGCCTAGGGAACGTGACTCAATCAGACCTCGGGGAGATGCTAAGGCGTGCTGCGGCCTGGGTGAGGCTTTTCACTTTGCGTTGATTAGTATTATGCATAGATGCACCTGTGTTCTTCTTTTTGTTACTTATTGCTGATGCCATTGGTTTTCTTGTGCAGGTCTATATCGTGTCTCTTCGACATGCTGACTCAACTGGCATCCTTTCCGCATCTACCACTGAGAGGGACGGCCTCATAGTCCAGGTCCAGGAGCTCGAAAATGAGCTTAGCGCAACCAAGGTCCAATTGTCAAAAGCCCGGACTAAGTACACCAAGTCGGACTTGAAGAATGAGCAGCTGAAAGCTAAGATCAAGGTGCTGAAGGGCAAGGCTAAATGTTTGGAGCGCGAGCTCAAGGAGGCCAAGATCGCTGCATCCGGGTCGCATGAGATGGTTGTTCGACAGGGGACTGAAGTTGAGGCCCTTAGGACTGAACTACAGTCGGCTCAGGAGAAAGTCGCTTCCTTGGAGGCGGAGAAGGCTGTAATCGAGCGCAAGTCTATAGACCGGGCTCTTTACAATGTGTGGAAGCAGGATCCCAACTTCGACTTCTCCTCTTTTGGCGAGCAAGCTGTTGCCCGAGCGGCCTGGTGGAGTGCCCACTACAGGAGGCCTTGAACTAGTTTCGCTCCTTTTTTTTTTTTGTAACGTCATTACTAGTGCTACTTTTCTGTTAGTAACCCTTGTATTGTCTTGAGAACTCCTTTCTTTTTTATGTATGAATACATGTGATGTTGTTGTTTATTTCTTGTTCTACTGCACTTGAGGCCCTTTTATGCCTGTATGACGCGGTTTGGTTGGTTCCCTTCTTTTATTTGTCAGGCTGGAGGTCCTTTGGATCCCATGTGAGAGGGTTCACTGGGACCTCTTTTGGTGCCCCTTGGCGGTTTTTGTAAGGATATTTTGACCCCTTGGATCTTAGCTATCCTTTTGGGTTTTTCTTGCGCGCGCTTATTATTTCTTTGCGAGAGGCGTCCCTCTCGTCCTTTTGCATAGTACTATTTCGGCAAGGGTCTTTTTTGGGACCCTTTTTGGCTGGGCGGCTTGGTGGCCGCTCCAGACTTATTAGTGTTGTCACTATATATATATTTTTCTTTCGTAAGGCCTTTTGGCCTCCTTGATGTTCACGAGGGTAGCTAATCCTTGTAAACTCAGGGGAGGCCTTGCAAGGTCTTTTTACTACTTTCTATGTTTAGGAACTTCGTCTAGGGCCCCGATATAAGGGGTCCTTCTAGGAACTCCCATTGAACGGTCCTTTTTAGGGCTACGGTCCTTCTCGGGTCCTCCTGATGCATAGGGGGTCGCTTTTGGGCTACTCCTAATCGAGGGCCCTTTTCAAGATCCCTTATCAGAGGGTCTTTTTTAGGAGCCTCTTTTTTAGGAGGGCGAGGGGTCCTTTTCAAGACCCTCCGTTAGAGGGTCCTTTTCAGGTCTCCCTTGCTAGCTGCGTTATCGCCCCCTGTCCTGCCCCCCAAGTGTTTGGTGAAATTTATTTCGGCGGACACTTTGGCTGATGCCCTGGTATTGAAGAAAAAATAACACACGAAGAGGCTAACAGTCTTACTTATAATACGTGGTTTCATTCATTATATTCGTAACATAATGGTTTCATACATGTAGTTGCAACGGTACATAGGTGATTTTCACATAAAACGAAATAAAATGGCTCACGCCTACTTAGGAGGTTATCTAGGTAACCTCTTTGATTTCTTCCTACCATATCAAGGCAGCGTGCCACACTTGTGCTTTTATCCGTGGGCACCGGCGTCTTACTGGTAGTACTTCCTCAGGTGTTCCGCGTTCCATGCCCGGGGCACGATGGTGTCGTCCATGCGCGCCAGCTTGTAAGTGTTTGGGGGGATGCACTGAGCGACTTGGTAGGGTCCCTCCCAATTTGCCCCCAGCACTCCTGCACTCGGGTCTCGTGTGTTTGGGAGCACCTTCCTCAGCACTAGGTCGCCGACTCTGAAAGTTCTCTCTCGGACCCTCGAATTGTAGTACCTTGCGGCGCGTTGCTGGTATACTGCCACCCTCATCTGGGCTTTTTCTCTCTTTTCCTCCAGGAGGTCTAAGCTTTCGGTCAGGGCTGTGTGGTTGGCTTCGTCTTCATACGCCTGCACCCTGTGGGATATGACTCTCATTTCGACTGGGAGCACAGCCTCGCATCCATAGGCCAAGGAGAATGGGGACTCCCCAGTCGTCGTGCGTGGGGTGGTTCTGTAAGCCCACAGCACATTTGGTAGCTCATCTGCCCAGGCTCCTTTCATCTTCTCTAGCTTTGTCTTTAGGTTCTTCTTTAGGACCCTGTTGATGGCCTCCACTTGCCCATTGGCCTGGGGGTGTACCACTGCGGAGAAGCTCCTCCTTATACCTCTTTTCTTACAATATTCATCGAAGGCTCCTCCTTCAAATTGGGTACCATTGTCGGAAATAATTTTGTAGGGTACCCCATACCGGCACACAATGAATTTGTTGACAAAAGAGGTGATGTGCCTAGCGGTTATTTTCACAAGGGGTTCCGCTTCTACCCATTTGGTGAAATAATCTACTGCCACCACCGCGTACTTTGCTCCACCTCTACCTGTAGGCAGAGCGCCGATCAGGTCTATCCCCCAGATGGCGAAGGGCCAGGGGCTGGGCATGCTGGTCAGTTCGCTCGGGGGTCTTCGAGAGTAATTAGAGTGCCTCTGGCACTTGTCACATTTCGTGGCAAAGTCCTGCGCGTCTTTCTCCATGGAAGGCCAGTAGTATCCTTGTCTTACGGCCTTCCTAGCCGTGGAGGGTCCACTTTCGTGGTTGCCGCACTCTCCCTCATGGATCTCTTGTAACACCTTCAACGCCTCCTCTCCTTCTACACACCGCAGGAGAGGCATGGAGAATCCTCTTTTGTAAAGGACCCCATCTACCAAGGCGTACCTCGCGGCCTTGTACACCAACCTCCGAGATTCGTTTTTATCCGCAGGCAAGACTCCTTCCTCCAGGTACTTCTTGATTGGCTCGGTCCATGATTTCTTTGGGACGCTGATCATGTGCACATCTACGCCTCCGATGCTGGGCTTTGGCAAGTACTCCACGGGTATTGATTCCAAGACGTCACCATCCTTGGTGGATGCCAGCTTTGCAAGTGCATCGGCATGGGTGTTCTTCTCTCTGGGGATTTGTTCTATAGTATATGCCACCATTCGCCCCAAGTAGCCCTTCACCTTCTCTAAATATGCTGCCATCTTGGGCCCCCTTGCCTGGTACTCCCCCTTTATTTGGCATACCACCAATTGTGAGTCACTGAAAATATGGAGGCGCGTTACTTTCAATTCCTGGGCTAGGCGCAGGCCAGCTAAGAGCGCCTCGTACTCCGCCTCATTATTGGAGGCCTCGAACCCAAACCGGATTGCGCAGTACATTCTGTGTCCCTCGGGCCCAGTCATCATGATGCCCGCTCCTGATCCTCCTTCATTTGACGCCCCATCAACATGCAAACTCCACTTCTCTACATTTCCCAGTTCATCCTCCACAACAGGCTGCGCCCCTCTTTCACTCTGCCCTTCATTCGGCTGATGGGTGAATTCTACTATGAAATCTGCCAGCACCTGCCCATTGATGGAGGCCCTTGGGGTGTAGACAATATCAAACTGACTTAGCTCAATCGACCATTTCATTAGCCTCCCTGAGGTCTCTGGCTTATGTAAGACTTGTCTCAAAGGACTATCCGTTAAGACATCAATCGTATGCGCATGGAAGTAAGGCTTCAACTTCCTCGACGCCACTACTAGCGCATAGGCCAGTTTTTCGATCTCTGGATACCGGCTCTCTGCGTCCACCAGACGCTTGCTGATATAGTATACGGGCTGTTGTTGCTTCTTCTCTCCCTTAACTAAGGCTGCGCTGATGGCATGCTCCGACACTGCCAAGTATAGGTACAGCTTCTCGCCCTTCTCTGGCTTTGCTAACAGGGGCGGCTTCCCCAGGTGCTCTTTCAACCTGACAAAGGCTTCCCCACATCTTTCATCCCAAGCGAACTTTTTGCTCCCTTTGAGGATGTCAAAGAATGGGAGGCACTTGTCGGTGGACCTTGAGATGAACCTGTTAAGGGCCGCCACCCTTCCTGTTAGGCATTGTACCTCCTTCTTATTCTTCGGCGGGCTCATTTCTATGAGCGCCTTTATCTTGTCGGGGTTGGCCTCGATTCCTCTGGAGTTGACCATGAAGCCCAAGAATTTTCCCGAGGATACCCCGAAGGTGCATTTGGCTGGGTTCAGTTTCATCCGATATTTCCTGAGCGTGTCAAACATCTCACCAAGGTCTTTGTTGAGTTCTGCAGCTACTTTGGTCTTCACCAGCATGTCATCCACATACACTTCCATATTCCTCCCTATCTGATTTGCGAACATTGTATTCACCAGCCTTTGATAGGTGGCTCCCGCGTTTTTGAGCCCGAAGGGCATCACCTTATAACAGTAGAGCCCTTTGTCTGTAATGAATGACGTGTGCTCCTCATCTGCAGGGTTCATTGGGATTTGGTTGTATCCCGAGTAGGCGTCCATAAAACTTAGTAACTCATGCCCCGCTGTTGCGTCTACTAACTGATCTATCCTGGGGAGTGGGAAGCTGTCCTTAGGACAAGCTTTATTCAAATTCGTGAAATCGACGCAAGTCCTCCACTTCCCGTTTGGCTTCGGCACGAGTACTGGGTTTGATACCCACACAGGATAGAAAGACTCACGGATGAACCCGTTGGCCTTCAATTTGTCAACCTCTTCCTTTAACGCTGCGTACCTTGTTGGATCGAGCGCCCGCCTCTTCTGCCTGACGGGCCTTGCTCCTGGGGAGATGTTCAGGTGGTGGCACATTACGCTGGGGTCTATGCCCACCATGTCCTCATGACTCCATGCGAACACGTCCAGATTATCCTTCAAAAATCTTATCAATTCTTCCTTCACGTCACCTTGTAGGCTTTTCCCTATCTTCAATTTCCTTAAAGGCTCCTCCGTCACTGTAGCCTCCTCTACTTCTTCTTCCGGTTCTGCTCTTGCCTCATCCACGACCCGAGGGTCAAGCTCCTGCGGACCCCCTGTGGGCATGCTTATCGCCTCGTGCACCACCATGGCCATCGGCTCGCGTGGCTTTGCGGGCGTGCGGAGTGAGGTGTTGTAACACTCCCTTGCTTCCTTCTGTTCTCCTTTCATACTCGCGATCCCTCCTGGGGTCGGGAACTTGACAACTAAGTGATATATTGAAGTTATGGCTTTCAATTCTCTCAGGGATGGCCTCCCTAATACCGCGTTGAAAGCTGATGCACAATCTACCACAACAAAGTTAGACATAATTGTGGTTTGGCGGGGCTGCTCCCCCATGGTAAGTGTCAACTCAATCATTCCAAGGGGTTGCACTGAATCCCCTGTGAATCCGTATAGTGACGACTGGCAAGGCTTTAGATGACGAATGCCCAGTCCCATTTTTTCCAAAGCTGGGCGATATAGGATGTCCACTGAGCTCCCGTTGTCCACCAGGACTCGATGCACACGCATATTTGCCAACTGAACTGTCAGCACCAGCGGATCATTGTGGGGGAAGTGTACCCCCCGTGCATCTTCCTCAGTGAACGTTATTGAGTCGTTTTCCCCCTTGAAGCTCTTCGGGGGTCGCTGTTCTAAACTCATGACACAGGGGGGCGGACTTCGTCGAGCCTCCCTTGCATATTTATCTCGTCCCTTCCGAGAATCTCCTCCAAATCCTGGGCCTCCAAAAATGGTGCGGACCTCCCCTTGTATTTCTGGGGCTCGCTCCTGTGCCTGGGATGCCCTGGGCTCGTTTTCTGGCCTTTGCCTCTCTTTCTTGACATAACGGCCTAAGTGCCCCCGGCGGATGAGCTCCTCAATTTCCTCTTTCAAGTGGATGCACTCTGCCGTGGTGTGTCCAATGTCTTTGTGGTATTGGCAGTATTTACTGGGGTCCCTCTTGGACCGATCCTTTCTCATTGGTGGGGGCTTCTTGAAGGGCACTCGATCTTCGTTGGTGACGTAAATATGCTCCCTGGTGTCAGTGAGGTTCGTATAGTAAGTATAGGTCGCTGGCCTATGATCACCCCCTCGTTTGGTTTTTCTCTGCTGGTCATCTCTCGACCCCTCATACGTCCTCTTCTTCTTGGCTATATTCGACCCGTCGTTAATTGGGGGCTTTGCATGGGACTCCTCCTTTCCGGCCTTCAGGTTTGCATGGCCATCCTCCACACGGATGTACTTCTGAGCTCTTTCATAGAAGTCGTCCAAGTCGGTGACTTCCCTCTTCAGCATGTTGTCCCACAACTTGCTCCCTGGGAGTACCCCAGCAGTAATGGCCATTTTTAACTCCCGGCGCGTCAGGCTCCCCACTTTCGCGGCCTCCATATTGAACCGGTGAATGTAGCTTTTTAGGCTCTCCTTTTCCCCTTGCTTCACGTTGGCTAAGCTGGTGCCTGGCATCGTGTAGTCCCGCACGGCATGGTGCTGCTGGAGGAACTCATCAGAGAACTGCTGCCAGGACCTGATGGACCCCGGCCTTAGCCTTTTGAACCATTTGTAGGCGGGTCCTTTCAGAGTAACAGCGAAGCAATGGCACCTGGCGCCACTTCCAATCCCCCTCAATTTCATGAGATCGTTAAACGCATCCAGGTGGTACTTTGGATCCGTGCTCCCTTCGTAAGGGGTCATGTTGGGCTCCTTAAAATTGGCAGGGAGCCGGATCGCCTGAATTTCTCGCACGAAGGGTGACTCGTGGTCGAATTCTTCCTCAAAGGCCTGGCCACCCGACGCGGTGACAATCTTGCTCCGCAAACTCCGCATCTCTGTGTCTAAGTCTTGCCTCCTTTTGCTGAGGGAGTCTCTTAGAGTGGACGGGCTAAGACCCGCCTTTCCCTTGCCTTCTCGAGGCGCCTCAGGGGGTGTGGTCCCTTTGCCTGCCCTTTTCCTATTGATCTCCTCCCGCAAGTCTGGGGGCGTTCTTTTGGAGGTGACCTCATCCTCGCGTCGAGGGGCAGCCGTGGTTCTCGGCGTTGGCTTTTGGGCCTGCTTAGGTGGTTCGGGGTGATCACGTTGCTTCGTGCGGGGGGTGTTGCTAGTCGAGTGTCGGGTTCTTCCATCATCTACTGGCACAGTGGTCTCCACCCCACCCTTGCCCTTCTCCTTTCTCTTGGGCAAGGTTATGCTGGATTTACCCTGCAGTAGGCCGTTAAGGACCTCTTGCATGTTCTCCAAGGTAGTTTCTAACCTTTGGTTTTTACGGTGGAGCTCACGTATCTCCTCTTCGTAAAATCGGGACTTTGAACTCGAGCTCACGGAGTGGACCCGGGGGTGTTTGTCTGGCCTATGAGTAGAAGGGCCCGGGTCTTGCCGGCTGGAGTTCGGTGCCCGCGGTGGTTTCGGAGGAGGGAACTCATCAGCGTGCACCGGTGGTGCTCTGGGAGGACTCCCCCCAGGTGGAGCAGCCGGTGACGAGGCCACCCTGTCTCCTCCTTGAACCTCAGGGTCTTTCGGGGGCTCCACGTCCCTGGGTGGAGGAGCGTCCTTCATGGAGGCCTTCAGCTGGACTCCGTTTAAGTGAACTTCGACCTCCTGCGTCTCCCTTAGTCGCTTCGAGCGTCTCGGCATCTTCTTCTTGTCGGGAATAATGGTGGAACAGTAGCTTAAAACTAACGTTCCCACAGACGGCGCCAAACTGTTGACGGTGAGAACTCGTCAACGAAGTTAAGTTGGAAAAATTATCGAATTGAAATTGCTAATTCGAAAGCTATGAAAACTTGGACGATGACTCAAGAATAATGGAGTAACAACAATGGAGAATTCAGTATCTCATTCACACTAATGTCTCTGTTACAGTAAAATTTTCCAACCCCCTCTCAGGTGGCCTTCGAATTCCATTTATAGTAGGCTCTAACGGCCTTAGGTACATAGTGGTCCCGGGGACCAAGAGGTACAAACGTACTGTACCAGGGAAGTGGCTTCAGAGGTTGTGGCTGTACATCCCGTACAGGAGCAGGTGTCAGGAGGATGTCTCCACTACTTGTCTGTACCCCTTCCTGAGGCGTGGTAGCAGGCGTGTTGGCGCAGGAGGTAGTGGTGTCGGCTCTGACCTATGGCCGTAGACGTACGGACCACGATCCTCACTGGTACTGGCATCCGTACCTGGTACCTGGTCGTACAAACATGTCTCCTTTGACTCACACTAAGCATAGGGACTTGGAAATGTGAAAAAGGGGATCTTCGGTGTCCGTATTGGCCGTGGCGTTGAATAGGGGTCTTGGGCCCATACACGTTAAGTCATGGGGCGTCGGCCTCCTGAGAAGATTATGGGCTGATGGACCTCCCGGGGCGTGCGCGCGCGGGACCTTGCGCGGCCTCGCGCATGGGGCGCCGTAGACGGCCCCGTGGCCTCCCTCGGCCCCGCGCATGGGCATGGTAGGAGTGGCCCAAGGGCCTCGCTGAATAGGGCGCCCCGCCCTATGTTGGCCTCGTGGAACAAGGGTATCTTGCCCCTAGGGTGGCCTCGCTACACAAGGCACCTCGCCCTCTAGGATGGCCTCGCTACATAAGGCGCCTCGCCCTCTACGATGGCCTCGCTACATAAGGCGCCTCGCCCTCTAGGATGGCCTCGCGGAACAAGGCACCTCGCCCCTAGGGTGGCCTCGCTACATAAGGCGCCTCGCCCTCTAGGATGGCCTCGCTACATAAGGCGCCTCGCCCTCTACGATGGCCTCGCTACATAAGGCGCCTCGCCCTCTAGGATGGCCTCGCGGAACAAGGCACCTCGCCCCTAGGGTGGCCTCGCTACATAAGGCGCCTCGCCCTCTAGGATGGCCTCGCGGAACAAGGCACCTCGCCCCTAGGGTGGCCTCGCTAAATATGGTACCTCGCCCCCTAAGATGGCCTCGCGGAACAAGGCACTCGCGAGACGGGGTGGTCTCGCGGATCGGGGGGGGGCTCGCCACTCGGTGGCCTCGCGGGAGGCGACTTGGGGGCCTCGCGGAAGAGCATTCTCGCGAGACGGGGCGGTCTCGCGGATCAGGGGGGGCCTCGCCACTTGATGGCCTCACGGGAGGCGACTTGGTGGCTACCTTGCATTTCCCCTTGATGAGATTATGAGCATCAACATTTTTTATATATAAAGTAATTCTAAAATTATAAAAATAATTGAGATTTATTTTAATTAATTAAAATCAGTCTAAAAAAATTAATATAAAAACATTTTTTTTAAGTAATGTCCCTTATGTTTTATGTTTTAATAATGCTCATTTGGTATTTTGAAATTTAAAATTATACATATTTAATATTTGATTCAAATTTAATTAATAAAATTTTATCAATTTGATTAAACTGTTTTTAATTATATTAGTTTTAAATTTAAATTTAATTACTTAATTATATAACTAAAGGTAGTTTGGTTATATTGATCAAATTTGAAATTTGTATAATTTCAAATTAGTGACTACATAGTAATTCGGATAAAAAACAATTAAGAAACGATTATTTACTCTTCTTTTTTACTCTTTCTCCCCCTTCTTAATCGATCTTTTTATTCAGCTGCCCATCTCTTTCTTTGTCTCTTATCGTTGTCTTCACCTCTAGACACCTCTAGCTTTTTCACCTCCGTCTTCTTCATCGTCTTCTCTCTCTTTCCCAAATCCGCTACCCTGACTGAGACCGGGGCTAGAATTGCTATAGTCGAACCTAGATTTGCCACGTAGTTGTATCAACCAAGGTTGGATCAAGTGCACTTGAGTTTTTGACAGTGACTCTCATGAATGAGTCTTAGAAAAAGATCTCGCATTTGGGACAACCTTGAAGAATTTGATTGGAGCTAGTGTAGGTCAAGCATTAGGCAAAAACAACATTGAGCGGCGATGACAAAGTGTTGAGCAACAACCTCTTATTGTTGGGCTTTGAACATGATGAGTATGTGGTGGAATTTTTTGGAAATACTTTGGCTTACACTGGGACTTTCATGGCTATTTCTGATTCTAATAAGTGATTGATGAATTTTTTAATCTGAGTTTCGAATATTTGAGTTTGAGTTTTTATTTGGTATTTGATTTTAGCTTTTGAGTGTACAAATTTTGTGTAATTCAGATGAGTTTCTGATTTTGAGTTGTTGTAGAGTTCTTATAAAGAAATCTCTTGAGTCTGATATTAGTCAACTAATAATTTATTTGAAAGAGACAATTGTTATACGAACTGGGAGAATAATAAATGCGAAAATATTTGAGAAGGTATTTATAATGGTTGAACCAAATAAAGGACTTATATCCACTTAGTCTATTTTTATTGAGTTTTGCTCCCCAAACCTCAAGATTAAATGAACCTAGGTCTTCTGAGTTTCTTGAGATAGTTGAACTTTGATTACAATGGAGCAAATGATTTCTAGTATAATTGAGTCTTTAACTGTGTTTTGATCTCTGTTTATGTACTTATAGTGGGAATTCAAATGACATTACATTAGGTGCCTAGTTACTCATTACTAATTGGAGCTAAAACCCAAGAAATTTGGGTATAAACCTGACAAATTACTAAGTGAAAGAAGTAAATACACGAGTATACTGTATTTATCTGGTCTATGAACATATGACGACCAATCACTGTCTTTGCATAGCGACCAACTAATAAGGACTAGCGAACAGTCTTTCATCCAAGTCCTAGTCAGTGTATTCTTGCCATTTCATCATACCAAAAATGGGTATAACAAAATCAAAATTATGAATTTAGTTTTGGTATTGTCTTGTGAGATTGTGGAGATTTTTTAAAATTTCTTTACACATTTGGATGATCTTTTTTCCTATATTTTTTTGGGTTTTTTTTATCAGTTTGTAGCTGTGAAGAATAGCTGAGGAAAGAAGGAAGAAAGAGAGTTAAAAAAAAAGAAGTTTTTTCTTTTAAAATTTTATTTATTTATTTTTATTAATTATTTTAAAATTGGTGAATTCTTCAGTCCCTCACACGACTCAGTCCTTCAGCGTGGGGTACAGTTTTTTACCAATTGTCCAAATTTTATAGGAGTAAGTCTTTTTTTCACATTTGCTTTTGACTTACAATGACCAGTTGTGCGAACCGGTTGGAAAGCTGCTGGTGATGTGAGTATAAAAAGTAAGGGCAAAAAAGTAATTCCCTGTCCAAAAATATGTACAGTTGAGGACTTGATCGTAAACTTAATATGAATTTGAGAGATATTTACGATTTTGGTAACGTAAGCATTGTACTTCTGCCAAGTGATTTATATGTTATGTTGAGTGAGACGCAACAATAACTACGTAAGTAAAACTGATATATATTTTGTAGTTGTTTTATAAGATTTTTTAAACTTTTTTCCCTGGAGAAGTTTCATTTATTCAATATTGGGATGAATGAATCACTTAACTCAATTAGGTATTGAAAAATATTATTTAGATGGTTGATTAATTAGGAGAGTCAGTACTTGTCTGCTTGCTTGATTGTTGGGGAATAAATGAAACATCTTGATGGACTGCAGGTCAGACTTAAGGAGAGTGTTCTGGATGTTGGACGCATTGTATCTCCTCTCCCATTCGTTCCACTCGGTGGCCAGCCTGACGTTGTCAAGCACAAGTCGGTTAATGTATTGCATTTGTTCAAGATGATTGTCATCAAACGACGGGAAGTTAACGATGTTATTCATTGGGAAAGGTGTGGAGTCCATTTTAGAGAGAAAAAGAGGATAGACAAGTATACATGTAGGGTGGTGGAGATTAAATTGAGGTCAACACGATCCCTACATACATATATATACATATAGAAAACACAAGCATGGAGGAGTGGATCAAGTAAGTGTAAGGTGAGGTCTTCCTGTAAATGGTGGAGTTGTTAATGCACTGTCACTTATCAAAAATAGGGTTGCACATCAGTCAAAATTACATAAAGTATGCTATTATTAGAAACATAAGGAAGCAGTCACGTATTACGTGGGAAGAATTAGAATTTGCGTTTCAGCACGTCATGGTCACGTGAGTTGTGAGTGGTATTACGTGGGAGGACCTTTGGGAGCACAGTACCTGAGAAAAATAAGAATGGAGACGGAATTGACTTCCATTTTGACGTTTTTTTTCTTCATGTATTTTGACTTCCATTTTGACGGAATTGCTATTATAATTTCTCTCAAACAAAAATTCAAACATGAGGTGGTCACCATTGTATATGATCGGGCACTGAATACTTGAGTGCACCATTACAAAAAAAAAATGAAGCCAAACAAAATTTGTTGCCTAAATAGCTAAATAGGAGGGAATTTTCCTTCCAAACAGTTATTGTTTGGGTTCGGAAGGACTTTTCCTTTTGAAAGGAGAAGAAGGACCTAAATGGGCGAAAACACGAATAAAAAAAAAAAAAGGTGACTAGTTACTAAGGGGTGACTAAGGGCATAACGGTACTTTGACACCCAATAAACTCAGCAACTAAATTTGACCATCCATTTTCTAAAATAATAAATCCAAATGCTCAAAATCAACACAGGATTAAGTCCTTCAAAACAAACCGAGGGATGGAAGAATTCCCCTTTAAAATGAATTTATAAAAGAAAATATAAATTGGACCAATTACAATATAACACGTGTTTGAATATTTTTTCAACCAAAATTTTGTTGACCAAATTTGAGTCGAATATATTATATTACACTGATATTCACTTTACAGGGTGCCCAATGAATATTAATTGTATCTCAGGGTATCAAAGTTGTACTTAGTCAAAACATAGGTACCAAATAAGTATATTCCAAAGAAAAAAATTAGTAGAACGAAAATAATATCATATGATTGGTTACATATAAAAATATAAATCATTTCGAATGGTTAGATATATGAATAAACACTACTCAAATTATGAATGATTGTATTTATTAAACTCTACTCAAAATATTTTAATTTAGAGAGAAAAAGTAGGTGGAGATGATAATTTTATTTTAAATTTTAATTTAATTTAGGAATGGAAAGAGACTTATAATGATAAACGGTAGAAAATTTATTTGTGTTATCATATTAGAATTATAATTTTATTATTTTGTAGTCATAGACATAGTTTAATGTTACTACACTTTTCTTCATAGAAAAGAGGTCCCAAATTCAAATATCCTTCCCAATGGCAAATCAAACTATAAAATGGTCCTTGATTTCAAAAATCATTCTATCCACTCAAATATGCACCTAAAGAAAATATATATATATATATATATGTTATATATTCAATCAATGAATAACACACTAATGCCTAACACCATTAATTCATACCATAGTTTTCCTGTATTTATTTACTTAATATTTATCGAATTCATAAGATGGTTTTAGTGTACATATAAAAATCAACACGGATATTTCTAAACCATGCAAGTTACTTATTATTTTTAATACTTGCTTTAATCCATTTATGACAAAAAAAGTAGAAAATATATACAGTCTGGTGGACTTTGATGCCACTTTATCATGTTAAGAAAAGTTTTTAATATTGCATGTTATATTCATTTTAAAGGAAGGTCGAGCATTAACCCGTCTTCCAAATCGTGGAAAGCAATACTACAAATTTTATTATTAAAAAAGTAATACAAAATAGATGTCAATGGAGTGGGAAATTTGAAGAGGGTGTTTATTCTCTAACTCATTCTAATTTATTCTCTGTCTAAGAAATCTTGATGGAGCTTGGAGGTTACACTTCCTACAAAGATTTATTTGATTTAAAAGACCAAAAAGAAAAAAAAAATTAAAACTGTAAGTAAAGAAGAACACAATGTGTTCTGAGCTAAATTGCCCCAACAATAGTCTTTTTATATTTAGATCAATTGATTTGTGTAAAATCATTTATTAGCATATTTGACAAAATTAATTAAAGAAGTATTTTCGAAATTGGTAGTTTTCTATTTTGTTGAGAAATATTTTCTAAAATCAGATTAGTCTATATATGTTAATAGAATAAATATATAATTTCCTTATCTTGTCTTAACTTTTGTATATATGGAAATTATTGGTATTTAATTCTTGATCTGATTTGGTTGTCCAGAAACTGTGTACAACTTGCAGAGATAATATATATATATATATTGTTTCCTTATTTATTTAAGGAAATTGGGTTTAAAAACTGCCCTGGTTCAATGAATCTGTTTGAACGAATTGCTAGTCTGTTTGAACAGATTATGACTTTCCTGTTTGGGAAGATTTTCCTTTTATTGGCTGATTGGTTTCTGATTTGTTTTCCACGACCTAAAGGGATTCTAAAAAGTATATAATCATCCTTAGGTCGTTGATTTTTGATTATCTCTCTTGGTGTATTATTTTCCAAATATTTTCAAGTTTTAGAGAGACTTTTTATTATGTGAAGAACTTGAGTCCAGCAAGTTCTTAGTGGTTTATTACAGTGTACTTCTGTATTATTTTCTTTGTGCTAATTGTGCAGGTAGAACACACTTGGGCATTGTTCACCAAGCTTCGAGAGAAGTCTTGTTCGTGAGTCACTTTTCGGGAGGAAAAGTGCAAGTGTTATGATTTGAAGGGAGTTCAAGATCTTAGCACTTCAGAAATTTGATTAGGAGTTTAGATTACAACAGTTGCGACAAATTCAAGATGGAGTCTTTATTTGTATAAGTCAATTTGGTTTTGTAATAATTTAGATATTCTTCTAATAAATTTCATTCTCTGGGTGTGACCCCGTGGACTAGTAGCAATCTGCAAAGATTGCTGATACCACGTATAATTTCGTGTGTTCTTTACCTTATGTTCATTTTTATCTTCTGGTGATAAACTGTTTAAACATATCTGGTTTCTGTTCAAACAATCTATGTGTCTGTTTAAACATTTCTGTAACAGTTCAGCAATTAATTATTTAAATTGAATAATTAAGTTGGTAATCATAAAAAACGGAAAAACGGAATTTCAATTTGGATTTTCCATGAATTTAACTATTAGAAAAAGAAGTCTTGTCTTATCATTCAGTCAAAACAGATGAAAAAGTGTCTGTATAAGAGGACCAACTCAGAGTAAATAAAGGCTGAGAAGGGTCAAAACCGAAAAGGTAACCAATTGAACTAACTAAAACAGAATTGGTTAAAAAGAAAGCTAACATAATCCAAGCCTAACTAACCAACCATAATCTTAATTCTAATAGACCCCCTCAAGATGAAATATACAAGTTTTTAACTTTCATCTTGGAGATTAAGTCCTTAAATTGAGCTGGAAATAAGGGTTTGGTGAGCAAGTCAGCGATATTGTGCTTTGTAGGGACATGAATGAGTTTGATGCAGCCCTCTTGTATTTTATCGCGGACAATGTGACAGTCTATGTCAAGGTGTTTTGTTCTCTCATGAAAAACATGATTTTCTGATATATGGATTGCAGCTGTACTGTCACTATATAAGATAGTTGGATTGTTGTGAATGATGTGGAAGTCTTCGAGTAAGGCAATCAACCACGTTACTTCACAAGTAGCATTAGCCATAGCCGGTATTCAGCTTCAGCGGAAGAGCGAGACACTGTGCTTTGCTTCTTGGACTTCCATGAAATGAGAGATTGGCCAAGGAATATGCAGTAGCCTGAGACCGAGCGCCTGGTATCAAGACAAGATCCCCAATCGGCATTTGAAAAAGTTTTAAGACTGAAATCTGAAGTATAATTAGATTGAGCATGAGCACTTAAGTGAGGAGTAGAAGAAGAGTGAAAGAAAAGGCCTTGGCCCGAGGTACCTTTTAAGTATTGAAGGATGCGTTGGGCAGCTTGCATATGAGGCATTCTAGGAGAAGTTAAAAACTGACTTAAATGATTCACAGCAAAGGAGATGTTAGGACGAGTTATAGTTAAGTAAATTAATTTACCAATAAGACGTCTATAAGCTGTAGGATCAGATAAGAGAGGACCTTCATCCTTACTGAGTTTTGTATTTGGCTCCATAGGAGTGGAGGAAACTTTGGTGCCCAAACAACCTATGTCATTTAAGAGTTGTAAAGTAAAAGGGCCCTGAGAAACAGAAATCCCACTATTTGAACGCCCAATTTCTAGCCCCAAAAAGAATCGTAAAGGACCAAGGTCCTTTAACTGAAAAACTGAGTTTAGTTGTTGTTTAAACAAGGAAACAACAGAGTCATAGTTAGAAGTAATAACTATATCATCAACATAAATTAAGATAGCAATAAAGGTGCTATAAGTACTCTCGATGAACAAAGAGTTATCAGAATATGATTGTCTAAAACCATTTGAAGTAAGATATGTGCTAAGTTTTGTGTACCATTGTCTTGAGGCTTGGTTTAAGCCATATAGACGGTTAATTTACAAACAACATTTGGGGTAAAGGTATTTTGGGTTGATAACCCTTTGGTAGTTTCATATAGACATTTTCATTTAAGTTTCAATGAAGGAAGGCATTGTTAATGTCTAATTGAGATAAATACCAATTTTTTATTGCAGCAAGAGCATGTAATACTTTGAGGGTATTAAACTTTGCAACAGGAGCAAAGGTGTCTAGGTAATCAATACCTTGTTTTTGGGTATAGCATTTGGCCACTAATCTAGCTTTATACCTGACAATGGAGCCATTGGCTTGCTATTTTACTTTGTATATCCACTTGCTGCCTATGGTGTGATGTCGAGGAGGTAGAGATACTATTTTCCATGTGTTGTTATCTTCTAAAGCCTTGATTTCAACAGCCATCGCTTGCTGCCATTCAGGTATGATAGATGCAAGTTTGTAGCTAGTGGGCTCCATAATAGTGTTGGCAGCAAGTATGACAGCCCGAAATGATTCATTAAGCCTGTCATAAGACAAAAAATCATGTAAGAGATCCGCAGTAGAGGTAGTTAGATTACAAACATAATCATCAAGATATTTTGGGCGTGATATGACACGTCCAGAAGTAGATGAATAAGAGATAGTTGGTGAAGTATGTGAAACTTGATGTTGAGGTGAAGCTTCAGATTGGTGAGATATAGGCTGTAAAGAAGGATTAGTTCCTGCATTTGGCAACATGGATTGTGAGAACAAATAATCAATATTATGACGAGATAGATTATTTTTAAATGGAAAAATATTCTCATAAAAAACTACATCCCGAGAATGGATATTTGATGGCTTTCTATGTCAAGAAGAGTATATGATTTCATTCCAGGAGGGTAACCAATGAAGATGCAAGCTTTGGACCTTGGAAAAAATTTATGTCGTTTACTATCTAAAGTATAGGCAAATGCAAGGTAGCCAAACACACGAAGATGATCATGACAAGGAAGTTTATTATGAAGTAATTCAAATGAGGTTTTTATTTTGAGAATCATGGAAGGGGTTCTATTGATAAGATAAACCGTTGTATTGACAATATAGGACCAATAAGGAAGAGATAACTGAGATTGAAATAAAAGGGCTCGGGCAACATTTAAAATGTGTTGATGTCTCCTTTCAACAGCAGAGTTTAGTTGTTGTCTTTCGATACATGAGTGATAATGAAGAATGACTTTAGATGCATAAAATGTAGTAAGATTAAACTCTTTTGCATTGTTAGTCTGAATACCTTTAATATAAGCTGAATATTGAGTGGTAATAAGGTTAAAAAATTGAGGTATAATGGTTTGAGCTTCAAATTTAGTCTTAAGCATGTAAACCCAAGTATATCATGTGTGGTCATCAACAATAGTAAGAAAATATTTGTACCCTTCTAAACTCATGATATGGAATGCACCCCAAATGTCTAAGTGAATTAAATCAAAAGGTGAAGCAGCCATATTATGTTGAGGGTGGAAAGGTAGCCTTTTTTGTTTTGCTAGATGACAAATAGAACACACATTATCTTGAGAAGTTTCTGAAAATTGTTAAGTTTTATTGATAGCTTTTGAAACTTATATAGAAGGATGACCAAGGCGAAAATGCCATTGGTTCAAATCATTACATTTTGAGTTCAAAGTATTATTACGATTAGAGGGATGTACAACAGTAGATATATGCGAAAAAAAGGAATTGGTAGAACCCGAATATAAGAAAGAAGGATCTTGCTGAATGAAGAATAGGTTGCCCACTTTCTTAGCAATCCCAATCTTTGAAGTCAGTTGAGGACCCTGAAGAAAACAGTGAGAATGGTCAAAGAAAATAGTGTTAGGACTGTTGTGAAGATAGGCAGGTATGGAAAAAAGATTGAACCGAAATTCAGGGATATATAGAACATTAGTCAATAAAAGGTCTTTGTTCACACGTACAGTACCAGATTTATGAATGAAAATTTTATGGCCATTTGGTAAAGTAACATATTTATCAAGAATATGATTGTTAAAAGAGATAAAGAACTTGGTAGAGTGGCAAACATGATGTGTGGCTCCACTATCTACTTTAAAAAAAAAAGAGGGAGAAGATACAATTTTACCAATGATATTGGATACTTGAGGATGATTATCACTTGAGGAAGGGGTATGATGCAGCTGTTGACTCAACAAAGCAATAAGTTGTTGGCTGAGTTCCAATTGAGATGGCTGAAGGATCAGTGCACTTGGTGAAGAAGTAGAAACATAAACTTGATTAGTCTTGACAGATTCAGATTTACGTCTATCACCATAACCCGGGGGAAATCCATGAAGGAAAAAACATTTCTCCTTGAGGTGCCCTGGTTTGAGGCAATGGGTACAAGTGGGGCGTATCTTCTTGGTGCGAGATGTAGAAGGTGGAATGGATGGAGGGACAGCAGCAATGAAAGTTGTGTGTTGTGATGGCCGAAGTTTCCTTTGATTCATTTTTTGAATGATCATGGAAAAAACTTTTGAAAGAGATGAGAATGGATCTATCAACAATATTTGAGCTCTTACAACATGAAATGACTCATTCAAACCCGTGAGAAATTGAAGAACATATTCTTGATTAAGAAAATCAAGAGAGTCAGCGGAAGCAGCACAAGTACAAGGAAGTCTAGGGCGCAAATCATTAATTTCATCCCATATAGCTTTGAGTTTAGTGAAGTAGGAGCTTACAGAGTCATCGCCTTGATGAAGGCTGATGAGAGATGTTCTAAGATCAAAAATCTTAGGTCCATTGCCTTGATCAAACCTATTGTTGAGTTCATTCCACATAGCAGCAGCAATGTCCAAGAACATAATACTACTTTTGATGTCAAGGGAAACATAGTGAAGAATCCAAGACATTACCATGTGATTGTAGCAAAGCCATTGATTGAGAAGTGGATCATCTTCAGCTGGTTGAGGGAGAGATCCATTGATGAAGGAGAGTTTGTTCTTTGCCCGAATGGAGATCTTGAAATCCCTTCTCCATTGTTGAAAATTCTTGTCTATGAGGGGAGGAGATGCAAGAACAAGGCCTGGGTGATCTCCTGTGCCCAAGAAGTAGGGACTACTACCATCTTCATGGGCAGGTCGATCAAGAACAGGAAAAGAAGATAATCGATTGGAGACATGGATGGGAGAACTCAGAACCCTAGAAATTGGGGGTTCTTGAGAAGGAGCATCAGGATTTGGAAGGGATGAATCAGTAGCTGTCGTTGAAGGATCCTGAAGAGGAGGAACGGTGCTTGTATTCTGAACACCTGTAGCTCTAGTACGTGCCATGGAGTCAAAGGAGAAAAAGAAAGGTCGGATAGTCACCGATACCATATTAGAAAAAGAAGTCTTGTCTTATCATTCAGTCAAAACAGATGAAAACATGTCTGTACAAGAGGACCAACTCAGAGTAAATAAAGGCTGAGAAGGGTTAAAACCATAAAAGTAACCAACTGAACTAACTAAAACAGAATTAGTTAAAAAGAAAGCTAACATAATCCAAGCCTAACTGTAATACCCCAAAATCCCTAATGCGGTTTAATAGTTGGATTAGTAGGCCGGGAGGGCCATACATGTTTTATTATGTCATTAAATGATTATATGCATGTTTATGTGAATTATATTATAGTATGATGTTAAATGCATGCATGTGGGTCCACATTTGATTATAAGGGCATTTTGGTAATTTGTCCCGTCGATGGCATATTTGTATATTTTGGTGCATGTTGTGATTTATGGATGAGATCTCATTATTATGTGGATATATTCGAGCTATTCGGCATGAGACAATCTTAGGTTGCAAATTAGCGGTTTTGTCATAACGGGGTCAATTATTGGGATATCGGATAATGATAATGTTTATTTGATGATATATTGGGAGTTATTGAGATCAGGAGGAAATTCTGGGAGTTTTGACTATTTTGTCCCTGGGGGTGTTTTTGGGACCCCGAGCATTAAGATTTATTTGAGGTTACTTAAGTTTGAAGTAGTCTGTCAAAAAGAAACTTACGTTAAAACACCTTTCTCTCTTTCCCGCTATTCCTTTTTACCGTTCGTTGCAATTTCGAAAAAAAACTTCGGTTCTAGGAGTCAGAATCAAGCGAGGATCAAGGCATAATGATCCTAGTAAAGATTAAAAGTTTCTTAACTGAAGGATTTGGCGAGAAACAACTTGATTAAAGGTAATCAAAGCTTTAAGTTTTGAGTTTTAGAGTTTCTAAGCTTTGATTTGGATTTTGTGTGTTGATGAGTTTTTGATTTGTTTGAGCCTCGAGATTTGATGATTTTGGATCATTGGGATGTTTGGGAACTTTGATTTTTGGATTTGGAGATGTTTAAGTAGGTTTTTGGAAGGTTTAAAAGGTGAGAAATCAGAGTTATGGCTGGTTTCCTAGGTGGGCCGCGACCCTGTTCTTGGGCGCTGCGGCCCGAGCTTGAAGCTGAGGACGGTGGAGTTGAGGAGGACTGCGGGCCGCGACACTGGGGAAGGTGCGCCGCGGCGCTTTCCCCTAGTGCTCCTGTCTTGGCTTGGGGCCGCGACACTTGAGGGTTTTTTTAGGCCAAATGAGTGTTTTGTTCATGGAAACTCAAACCTTAGGCCTCGGGATCGTTCCTACTACCCGTTTTAGTGGGATTCGATGTCCCAGACGATAGGTCTTGGTTCGGGAACTTTTATTATTCATTTTATTGATGGAATCCCATATTTGGTTATGACTAGGTGATCGCTAAGGAGTAAAAGACAGATCGTTCTCAAGGGTCGTTCTTTTACTTATTCTCGCTCGAACCAGAAGTAAGAAAACCGCACCCTATGTGTATGACATGCATGGTTATTATAGAGGCATGTTGATGTGTAAATGTGGACTGTAATGACCATTTTGCATTGTAAATAACTTTTAAACGTTTTCATAGGCCCATGAGCAGTTTTATGTTTTAAATAAAATATATCATTTCTTTTTAATTGGTTTTCTACCTTAACCCATTAATAACACCTAAAAGCGCGTTTTTAACCAAAGAACTCGGTTAACGAGTTAAATTCACGGTTCAAAATTCACTGTAACTGTCTTAGGGTAACCAGGGCGTTACACTAACTAACCAACCATAATCTTAATTCTAATATTAACTAACTTTATTATACATACCATACGTAGTTGACTAAATCAACCGTGAGATGTGTTCTTGGACCATCTGAAATGAAAAAGAGAACCCAAAAGAGAGGGTTATTTGCAAGAAAACTCTATGATAACATTGATAAGTCAGTATATGACATTCTTCTCCCAATTTCAACAAAGTAACAATACAATCAAGACCAGAAAAAATCCCACAAATGAATCAACAATCATGCTCTTTATAGAATAAGAAGAGAGAAAGGAGTTTAAAAATATTCATTCCCATTCATCCATGTGTCCCATTTAAAACTTATTTCTCTTTTTTGCTCACTGACTTTCTCCCGCTTCGTTGGGTCCTCTTCTGATTCTCGGAGGTTGTCGCCTCTTATCTAAGGCTTCGGCCATAGACCCCTTCGAATTGTTTTTATTTGCTTTTTCCTTAACACGCATTTAGCTTTTACACTTCAAAAGGGGTTTCAAACTAAACAAACACAAGATAATCTATGCGGCATTACTCTTTCCATATTTATTAATCAAAATAAATCATATACTCATAATCATTGTAAAGAACTGAGAAGGAAACTTATTTACCACGTGGGCTAAATGCCCTCACTCAATCATAATCTAAAATATTAAGTATTATCTTAAATAATATCATCTTTAGAAAATATCAAGATGGTATACGTTGGGCAAAAAAAAAATAATTCTAAGGAATTACAGGGTAAAAGCATGAAATTCAATTTAGAGGCTGATACGATAAATATAAGAGGAAATTATATTTTATATAGAATTTTGAATAGAGTGTTCAAAATATATAATTTTTTTGTCAAAAAAAGTTATTATATCGCTTTTTTGAAGAATTTTTACTTTTATGGGTTTATTTTCCCATATTTTTGTATAAAGTTGATTTATGTCATAGTTTTATTCTTAATCAATTTTTATTAATTTGGAATGGTATGTTTGTAATTTGATTATTATTTTTTTAGTTTATTTATTTTTATATTACTAATTTCATATTAAAATTTTCTTTGGTTGTTTTGCAATTTTTTTTGTAATATGAATTGTTTTTAAAATTATTTTTTATTTATTATAAACATATTTTCCTTTTTTTAGATAGATGTTTTTTTTTTCAAATTTTGAGTAAGGTAACCAGTTACTTGATTGATCTTTGACAGTTATGTAAAAAAAAATCCTAGGTTAAATAACATGTACCAGGAAAGGTAACCAGTTATCTTGAGATGAGTAACTTTCTGTCATAAGAGGGGTAACCAGTTACTTAAGAGGGGTGATGAGGTACTCATATTAAATAGGGGTGTGCACGGTGTGGTTTGGGCGGTTTGAACACTTTTTAATACACTACACCACAAGTGCGATGTAGTAGCTAGAACACACCGTGCGGTGTGATTTCGTTGCACTAAACCGACCAAACCAAACCATTTTTTGCGGTGTGGTTTGGGTGGTTTTCCACGGTGTAAGTGTGTTAAAAAATGTGTGAGATAGAGATGGTGATAGGGAGGAGGCGCAAATGAGATGAGAGAGGAAGGAGTTGTTGTTGTGTATGATGTGTTAGAGAATAATGTTATACCTTTACTTAAGTGGGCTCCTAGTTTCATATTGGATTACTAAAAAATGGTATACATGTAAAGTTTAATTTTTTTTAACATATTTGTAAGTATACGGTGCAGTGTGGTGCAAACCAAAATTTTACACCGCCAAACCGTGCACCGCACCGCGCGATTTAGCTAAGATACAAACCATACCGAACCATTCTACTTTTGATATCGCGGTTTGCGGTGTAGTGTGGTGCGGTGCAGTCGGTCGCAGCGGTGCAGTCGGTTTAGATGCTCACCCCTAATATTAAATATGAAAAGAAACATCAAATTTGAAGGAAAAAGAGGAAGAATACTTTATTAAAAAAGGAAGAATAAGTAACTATGATTTTAGTAACATAGGTAACCAGTTTCCATAAAGAACCCATAAATATACACATACCAAAACGTGAAGGTAACCAGTTATCTCTAAAAATATACACACAAAGAATGTGAATGTAACCAGCTATCCATTCACGTTTTCATATTTTTATTAGTTTTCTTTCCAAATTTTGGTATTCCTATAAGTGTTACAGTAAAAAGAAAATGCTGAAAAAATTGATTTGAATTTTTTTACATATAGTGGAAAAAACTCTAAAAAAATTACAATAATAAATAAAAAAATAGTAAAATAATTATGTAATGTAAAAATATATGTGTGAAAAAAATGAAAAAAAAAAATGGAATGAGAAAAGAATAAGTACAAAAATGAAAAAAAAATAATGAAGGAAAAAAACAGATGAATAAATAAAAATAAAAATGAAAAGAAGAAGAAGAAAATAATGGAAAAATGAAAAGAAAAAAATATGAATGAAAAAATTGGTAGAAAAAATGAAAAAAAATGGAAGAAGAAAAAAAGAAAGAAAAAAAAACTCATATGTGTGAAAAAAAATTAAAGGAGAAAATAATAAATAAAAGAATAGAATGAAAAAATGAGAAAAAACTGAAAAAATATGAACAAAAATACAAAACAATACAAATGAAAGAAAAAAATAGATAAATAAATAAAAATTAAAAGAAGAAGAAGAAGAACGGAAAAATGGAAAGTAAAAAATGATGAAGGAAAAAATTGATAGAAAAAAAAAGAAAAAAATTATCTTCAAAATCAAAGAAAACATAACTATGATAAAAAAAATGTGACATTTCTATATTTTAGTTAGCTACTAATTATGTTTCTTATACTTAATTTTTTCTTTAATAAATTTTCCAATACAAATGAATAAAAAATATATAATTCTCATATCAGTAATATAAAAACCATATTTTAGAAAAATTTACTAAATACAATAGCAAAAGTACAAAAGCCATTATAAAAGCTCATATAAGTGTTAAAAGAATGAAAGAAAGAAATAATGAAGATGAGTTATATTGAAGTGATGAGCAAGTATAAAAAAAATAAAGATGGAATTCGCATATTTGCTGTCTTGTATTTTTTACAAGGTATAAGTTTGGTACTCTCTAAAACAAAAAATTCCTATTAAGTACCATGTATTTGTAAAATGAGTAAAATAAAAATAATACCTTATGCACGAATATGATCAATAATACCTTATAAGTTTGGTACTCTCTAAGACGAAGAGAGATAAATGGATGTTGTGGGTCTCAAGGCTACTTAGTTCTCTGTTTGATTGGGTTTAGCTTATGAGAGTCATCTAAGACGAAGAACATAAAAGGAGAGAGAGAGAAAGAATGGTTGGGGGAGGATGGAGAGAATTAAGAAGCTGTACCAATTATAACTTGACATGTGTCATCATATTTTTCAGACAAATTTTAATGATTTGAAGTACTTACAAGAGGTAATTGGGTATTATCGAAAATCTGTTTACCAAAATTTTGCGGAATATACTATTTTTGATTGATTTTACAAATACAATTTATCCAATAGAAAATTTTCGTATTATCAAATCTATATTTTGCAAAAAATGTAGGGTACAAAATAAATATTTAAGAAAAATTGAGATAAGAAGAATAATAACAACTTCGTTATCTTAAAAATAAGACCCAAGAATTATGAAGGCCACATTGACCTTGACCTTGACCTTAACCTCATGATCACATAAATACAAATAAACGAGAACATTTGTGATGTGAATTTTTAACAATGCAAGTACACGCTATTGTGATAAGTAATAAAGAGTAAGTAAAATATATACCCACAGATAATTTATCACCAACATTTTGTAAGTATTAAAATTGCTTTTTCTTATTTTTATCCAAACAATAATAAAATGAAAACTTAGAGCAAATTAAAACAAACAATTCAAATATTACAAATAAGCAAAGTTCTATAGAACTAGAATTACAATTTTTCCTCAATATTTCACTTGAGCATAATTATTTTCACACAATTCTATCAATCATATCTAAAATTTTATAAATATTCACAAGATCTCCAGATATCTTTGTATTATTACTACTTTGCAAATTAAATCATATTTTGGATGTAATCAACTACATTAAACTAAAGAGGAGTGTTAAGTAAATTTTTTATTGTATTTTTTTTTACACTCTCATTCATTTATATATGACATGTAGATATTATACAATTTTTTTATATTTTAATATTTTTTCAAATCATATCATATATTGATTTAAAAAAAAATACAAAAATAAAAATATAATATAGAGTATATTTAACATTTATCTAAACAAAAAAAATATCATACTTATCGTACTCATATGAGTTTGCATCATACTAAAACTCTCATTGATAAAACCTCGGTGAAGAGACCAATTTGTCAAAATGAGAATATGCCGAATACCGCATGTATTGTTTTGGTGTTAGCGTTTGCTAAGTTAGGCGTGGGCTTGCCTATATTTCTTAAAATTACTCTAGTTCACACACTAATACCGCCAAATAAAGAAGATCGATATGGGTTTTAACTTACAATAAAGACAATAAACACATCAGAGTGACAGAATATGTGTTGGTTTGGTTTGGTGGACTGGTTCTTAGCCAATTCAACAATTCTTGCACAACGATACAAAAGAAAGTCATCCAAAACTTTGCCACTAATAACCTTTCAATTTTGAATCGGTAACTTTTTTTTTTTATATCTCCCAATTACCCCTTTTCAAATTAAAAGGGTAAAAAATATCCAAATTCAAGAAAGAAAAAAAACTTTGTACAATGTTTCGTAATAATGTAATATTCCCTAATTGCCCTTAACCTGAGGAGGTTGAATCCCAGTGAAGGAGACTCTCCCGAACCCCAAATGACCAATCTGATACAATTCCAACCAAACACTGTCCTCAACGCTGTCGTTTTTCTCCTCCGAAGACGACGAAATCTCCATTATACCCTCATCCATCCACCACCTCTCTCCCTGAACGACACTACTTTCGCTGTCGTTATATCGATGACCTTTCTCGCATTTCCTCTTACTCTCCAGCCCTTTCCGCTTATTCGTCTTCTTCTTCTTCTTCCATCGCCCGAAACACTTCCTCCCAACAGCCCAAGGCACCTTCACTAAAGCGAAAGTGAGAAAGTTGATCACCGCGCAGGGGCAGCAGCAGAGGGCCACGCAGTCGGCTATAAGCGCCGCCGCACACGATCGGCATGACTTGCCGGAGCACTTGATCTGATCTCCGCCGTCATCCTCCGTTTGCCGCTCCGTCTTTCTGGAGTGAGTCCGGGTCCCATTCTTACGTGAAACCCGAGGTGGTGGGTAGTTACTCTTGATATCTTCTTCTTCCATTTTTTAACTTTTTTTTTACTTCAAACTCCAAAACCTACAAAATTATTTATTTGAAAAAAAAGGGGAAAAAGCTCTCAGTCTCAGCATATTCAAAGGCTTTTCTTGTGATGTTTTTATACGTAAAGAAATAAAATGGAGAATAATGATTTTATTTTGTTTTATAACTTTCTAAATGCATTTTAATCAGTGAGTGAATCCCAAAAGGGTAAGATCGTCCATGTATGTTATTTTGTGTACTATATGGAAAGACAACATTCACGGGCTTTAAATCTGGTCAACAGAGCCCAACAAGAATGGAAAATATATTTTTTATATATTACTACTACTAAATATTAATTATTAATCTTACTATTATATTGGTTGATGAGAAATTGGTACTTGTAGCTAAATACTCACTAAAATATGGGACAACTAAAAACTTACATCTGAGAACAGATTCCTTGACCATTGACCGGGTGTAATTAATCATAACACTATATAGTCTGAGTGCTTATTTAAATATATGTTATTGCAAACTATAATAATCTTTTTTTTAGAATATATAATAATCTAATTCTCTACAAATTATTTGTAGCATTAAATATGTATATATATATTATAATGAAAGATAATATATAAAATTATAGGGTAATTCTTTGGTAGGGCTTTCAAAAAGAGCCCTACCGTAGGGCTCTTTTGTGTTTTTCAACTCGTGAACAGTTTTCGGCGCGATTTTTTTTTATGATCATGTATATTGTAGTTATTTAGAGCATCCTGCAAATTTTCAGAAAATTCCGAATAATTTACAGTGCCAAAAACAGATTATTGCATGCCGAAACACAAAAGAGCCCTACCGTAGGACTCTTTTGTGTTTCGGCACCGTAAATTATTCAGAATTTTCTGAAAATTTGCAGGATGCTCTAAATAACTACAATATACACGGTCATAAAAAAAAATCGCGCCGAAAACTGTTCAAAGATGGAGAAACACAAAAGAGCCCTACGGTAGGGCTCTTTTTGAAAGCCCTAGAAACCCCCTAAAATTATAGGGGATTTTTCAAAAATATGGCTTTTATACCATCAATGTGCAAAAATATGGGAATTATACTTTTCTTAATTTGTATGGGAAAATTTATTAAAGACAAAATTAAAATATGGGAAACACAATTAGTAGCTAACTAAAATATGGAAATGTCACTTTTTTTTTTATCATAGTTATATTTTCTTTAATTTTGAAAGTGATTTAATTTTTTTATTTTTTTCAATTTTTTAATTATTTTTTCAGTTATTTTTTTTCTTTTTTCCTTACTTATTTATTTATTTTTCTACCAATTTTTTTCTTTATCTTTTTTTTTTCTTTCCATTTTTCCATTCCACCTCCTCTTCTTCTTCTTCTTTATTAATTTATCAAATTTTTTATTTCATTTGTAATGTTTTTTTTTCATATTTTTTCATATTTTTTTCCTTTTTTTTCTTCATTTTTGTATTTATTATTTTCTCCTCCCATTTTTTTTCTTCTTTTTTCACACATATGAGCTTTTTTTTTCTTCTTCTATTTTTTTTTTTTTCATTTTTCAAACATATGAGCTTTTTCTTTCTTTCTTTTTTTCTTCTTCCATTTTTTTTCAATTTTTTCTACCAATTTTTTCTTTCCATTTTCCCATTATTTTTCTTCTTCTTTTCATTTTTATTCATTCATCTATTTTTTCCTTCATCATTTCTTTTGTTTTGTTTTTTCATATTTTTTTTAGTTTTCTTTCCTAAGTTTTTTTTCTTTCTTTTTTCTTATTTTTTTGTACTTATTTTTTTCTCATTCCATTTTCTTTTTTCCCCTTTTTTCACACATATTTTAACATTACATAATTATTTTACTATTTTTTATGTATTATCTTTTATTAATGTAATTTTTTTTATGGTTTTTTCCACTATATATAAAAATTCAAATCAATTTTTTCAGCATTTTCTTTTTACTGTAATCCTTATAGGAACACCAAAATTTGGAAATAAAACTAATAAAAATATGCAAACGTGAATGGATAACTAGTTACCCTGATGGGAACATTCAAATCTAGAAAAAAAAATTATATGAAGAAGAAGAGAGAGAAGAAGGGATGGATCTAATTTTTTTTTCTATCTTCAAATTTGGGGAAACTGGTTACCTTCCCGTTATTTGTATGTATATTTCTGGGGTAACTGGTTACATTCACGTTTTTTGTGTGTATATTTCTATGGGTAACTGGTTACCTTCACGTTATGATGTGTGTATATATTTATGGGTTCTTTATGGTAACTAGTTACCTATGTTACTAAAATCATAGTTATTTATTCATTTTTTCAATGAAGTGTTCTTCCTCTTTTTCATTCAGATTTGATGTTTCTTTTCATATTTAATAAGAGTAACCCGTCACTCCTCTTATGGTAACTGGTTACCCCTCTTATGGCAGAAGGTTACTTCTCTCAAGGTAACTAGTTACTCTTCCTGGTACATGTTATTTAACCTAGCTCTAGGATTTTTTTTTACATAATTGTCAAAGATAAATCAAGTAACTGGTTACCTTACCCAGAATTTGAAAAAAGAAACATACAATATAAAAATAAGAAAAAAAATGTTTATAATAAATAAATAAAAAATAATAAACACAATTCATATCACAAAAAGAAAAAAAAAAAGATTTTTGCAAAACAACCAAATAACAAATTAGTATAAAATTAGTTATATAAAGAGAATTCTAATTCAAATTTTGACTTAGGAGTCAAAGAATTCTAGTAATGGGGAAGTTTCATTCCAAGTAAATTAAGAGTGCAAAAAAGATAAGTAAATATTGTGATTGTTAAGAATGAGTAGTATATCAAATCATTTGTGTGGAGTGGAATTAAAGAAATTCGATAGAAATTACAGAATGTGAAAGTCAAAGGGATTGTTTGCTTACCCCAAGTGTTTGGCTAATACAATCTTAGAGTAGGACCCAAGAATAGGAGTTGGCTAAGATATATAATAGAACCTGATTATCAACCTACCAAAACACCTAAAAGGGTGGTCCCCATCGTTTATAATACTAAGACAAAATGTATATGCCCTCTTGCTATGTCTATATATGTGTATTTATTTGTTCTGGTGCTTTAATTGTACCAATGTCCTTTAGTGCATTTCTTTTTCTTAATATGTTCAGTAACATTCAGTAAACTTTTTCTCTAAATTTTGTAGTTTTGCACCATTGATGAGACTCTTGAGAAAAATGACCAATATTTTGTCAGAACTAATAAAAATCTCATGGACAGGAAAGGAAAATTATTATGAGAACTGGTTGATTTTAGATGGCAGGAGGAAGCTTTCAAGATATTTTTTAAAATGATTTTAAAATACCAACGACAATTCTTGCTTCATGCTTATTTAGTTAGTTTGATGTCACCTAAAATAATATAAAAAGTAATATAAAAAAGTTAAAATAAAATAATATAAAAATATGAAAACTACCCTTTATAATAACTGAAAATGCAAGTTTTTTTCCATAAAAAATGTAGTATAGAAAAGTTAAAAAAAATTAAATAAAATGACATTACAAAACTATCATTCTACTTGAAAAAAAAAAAGTTCAATAGTAATAAAGATATGGCATAATCAGAAATTTTGACAAAAATGTGGAAAAAAAAAGCCATAAAAATGATAAAAAAGTATAAAAAGCCATAAAAAAATTATGCTGAAAAAAAGCCATATTTTTTAAAACTTCAATAAAAAGTCCATATAAAATGTAATTTCCACAAAATTATATCTCTAAATGGGCCCAACCCAATAGCCGCTAAATTGAGCGGGGACACGACTTTCTTTTGTCCCACACAGCAGAGCAATGGTTCGGGTAGACTTGAATTGAAAGTGGTCCTCAAGAGTTTCGACCAAAAAAAGCATTGGTGTTTTTTCATTTGGCCTTGGCCTAAACATAATGGAATGACATAAATGCCACTCTAGTTTGGTAAATTGTACATGCATGTGCTTAATCAAGAATTTGTACTTGGAGGGGGTAGTTTGGTACGCTAGTTTTTTTTTTCAAATGGATGAATGAAAAATGTTGAGCTTGAAAATAGGAGGGTGAGTTAGACAAGACATGGTAGATAGACTAGGACTAAAGTTGATGAAAAAATTTCCCCACCATGTAATATATATATATATAATTTTACAATGCTTCCCAACAAAAAAACAACTCCTGCCCTGTCCAATATACGAAGTGAGTTGTCAAAACAATATATTAATAGCTCTGTTTTACATATTAAGATCATTCATCACTTATACCTTAAAGAGAGTTGGATATATTCATATATATATATATATGTATATGTATATATGTGTGTATTAGCAAACAACTAGTACTTATGATCACATACTTAAACTACTCTTTACATAAAATTTATTGGGTTTTGCTTATTAAAGATTCTTGTTCAATGGGTACACCTCTATTTTTTAAAATGCGTTTCTCATAAGATGACAAGTGGGAAAACCTAGACAGTTTGGCCTAAAGCTATAGAAATTTACTCTTATAGGGTTGGTTATAGAGGATGACAAAGGTAAAGTAGCAATCCCATCATTTTCCTAATTGTTGAAAGGTCATGGATGTTCCCTGAGTACACTGTCCAAATCAAAATCATGAGATCTAGATTGAAGATGATGGCGATGATTCTTAATTAGACGTGATATTGTTTTTATTTTATTTTTTATTTTTGCTTTAAAGACTTAAAGTAGATTGAGAGTAATATTATCAATGTCTACTTTAATTAACCAAAAAAATTTGTGGTGTGTAGTAGCTAGCTCAAAAAACCTTTTTCCCTAAATCATATGACAAAAGGGTAAAGCTAATTTTTTTTGGTCCACATGGGTTGTAGCTATGGAGTCAAACTAAAGGGTACCCAATCACATGGCTCGTGAGAAGTATATGGGGTTGTAAGAGGCAAACTCCAAATAAAAGAAAAAAAACCACCACTAGCACAAGTGTACAAGTTACAACTACAGTTTAATATGTATGAACAACTAGTACATTCCAATAATCTATATAATATATGTGTGATTAAATATTTCTAATTTGATCAAGTTATGTTTTCTTGTACATATATGAAACCTACAAGAACATAAGTTTAAGAAGGAAAGTGACCAGCATTTAGTTTGGTGGGATCACTGGGATGAGAACTCAAATTCTAAACCTTAGCTTATAATAATGAGTTTCACTATACTAAAAATAGCACCTCCCATCACAAAGACCAGTATTATTGTAGACAACTCCTTACTACATATCAATCAGACACTGCTTGACTCATCATGCATGTCCACCCCAATCAATTCTATCTTGTCTGTATTCTTAATTTATATGTACACATTTATGTATGTATATATAGTAAATGAGCAAGTAAATGTCTTCTAATGAGTATCATTATTATCAGCCTTGGATAATGATAATGGAAGAGGATAGAGGAGGAGAAGGAATTATGAACATAAATATATGACAGCAGTAACTGATGATACTATAATGACAAGAAGTACTAAAAACTTATAAGCTACAGGAGCTAGACTCGTAATAGTATTGGGTAAGATTCGTACGTTTGTTTATGAGGGTCAGTAGAAGAAACATTATTAACCCAACATTGTACAACCCCAGATGCAAAGCATTTTAGAGCTTGCATTGCATGTGTTTCAGAAAGCTATGAAATTAGAAAGCCTAGTTAAGCAAGCCTATATAATATATACATTTAATGCAGAGAAAACCATGTAGAAGAAAGAAGAAGAAAAATTGAAAAGAACTCACCTTTGAAGGTATGAATATATGGTGATCGAAAGGTAGAACCAAAAACAATTAATGTTGGGGGGGTGGGGGTGGTCTCTCCGTTTGATCCAAAGGGCGATTCTGAAAAGATCTCTCTTTGAGTAATAAGAAAGAAATTAAATAGAGCTTTTGATCTAATCTAACTGTATAGGAATTACTCTGTCTCTCTTTTTAAATATTATTGTTTAGTAAGTTGAAAGAAAGCCCTTTAATTCAATTCACAATCTGAAATAAGTAAGAAAGAAAGAAAGAAAGAAAGAAAAGAATATTAAATTAAATGTAGTAGTAGTTGTATTAGAGATAGAGGGTAATATAAAATGAATTAAAAAGTGTTAAGAAAGAGGAAGAATCTGATTTGAGCAGTGGTTTGAGGAGTACCGATGACAGCGAATATAGGGAAATGTTCCACATCTATCGAGCCGATCGAGCGAGAAGGAGAGTTCTTTCTCTTGACTGCTATTTGGGTCTGTTAATTTGTAAAATTTTGAAATACATACACAGTGTTATATGAATGATGAGTCATGAACGCACGTGAGGGGAAGAGGCAGAGAGCACGTGCAGTCCCAGTCCCAGATTAAACTAAACAAAAAGCAGACATCAGAAAGAGCAGTGGTACTAGAGACTAGAGACTAGGGAGAGGATCACGGTGTGTGTCATTTACGTTATGGCTTTCCACAAAGCCTGTGCCCAAACTCTTTCTTTTTTTTTTTTTTTGAGTCAGATACTAACTTAACTTGTATATATAGTGTATGTGAATGTGTGGTAATGTTTAATGTGTGTGTGTGTGATTACTTTGTCTATTGTTTGACTCTCAATTTATTTCTTTCATCTGTAAATCAAGAGGATCTACTCTCTCGATCTTATTAAACTAATCAAAAGCTGACATGTCACCGCCCTAGTGAAGAAGGAGATAACTGAATTGAATTGTATAAAATAAATAAAATTGCATTTGTGGGAATAATAAGTTAAGCGATTGTCAGTAGCAATAGTAACCTTTATTATGAGTGTTGTAACTTGTAAGCGAAGAAGCCGAATCTACAAACACTCAAAGATGATCTTCTTCTACCAAACCAAGAACACCAAACCCTACACGACTATGAACTATCATAAATTTGTTTGTGTTTATTTTCTATGTATTTTAAATGCTACAGAGATATTTATATGTATTCGAGTTCTATATTCAAATTTCAAATTATATAAATTTATCAGAATTCATAATATCTATAAATATCTTATTTTATCTATTTGAGTAAATATCTATATTATATAAAATATTTTTAAAAAATCATTCAATTATTTATTTAATTTTAAATTTACACTTGCACTCAAATATGCATTTTCTTAAGTTAGATAATAAGTTCACTCTTTGTAATATTTTTCTATTTCAATTTTAATTGTGATACCTTCTTATTAATAAAATAAAAATATTTCAACTATATACATTTATTGACATCAAGAATTATACTCAACAAATTATTATGGGTGTTACTATTGACACCTTTTTTTCTCTATTATTCACGTCTTTCTAATTAATAATTATTATGAAAAATATTATTTTGATAAATTAATATAAGAATAAATAATATTTTTGTCCCTGAATTTTTGATACTATTAGATTGTGGCTCCTAAAATATATGGTTAGTTAATTTTTTTTCATGAACTATTCATACTATTAGACTGTACCCCCTATCACGATTTGCATAAAATAATTAGTATTTTTATCTTTCGAACTTTGACAATTACCAAATTGTGCACATTTTAATTATAAAAATTTAAAAATCTATTTTTCTATTAGTCCTTAAAAAAATTAAAGAAAAAAAAATAAAAATAATTCAATAAAAGACTAAAATTATTTAAAATTCTTTATAAATACATTTAAGTTTGAAAATATTTTTTTTAAAAGAAAAACTAAATTGTTATAGATGAAAAAAGAAACCTATTCACTTCTTCTTCTATATTCTTTTCTAATTACTTTCTGTTATTTTATTTTTGGCCAATATTTTTAATTAATTAAATTTTATATATTCTTTTAAAATTAGTATATTTTAAATTTATAATATTATATATATTTAATTTTTAAAGTAATTTTAAGATAAAAAAATGCTTTGAATATTATGTGGCCTATGTGTAAAAGTGTTTGATACTTTTCTTTTTTGGTGCTCAACTTCTTTCTATGTCTCCTATATTTTGAATTTTTTTTTTACTTTTCTTTATTATTGTTATTCTCAAAATTTTCGAAGTTCTTATATTCTTGATTGTAGGTTAGATGTCCTTAACTTATCAATCCATCAGTTTGATCTCGAATTTTTCTAATCCATCAGTTTGATCACGAATTTGTCTAATAAATTATTCTCATGTGTTTTTTGTTGGTGTTTTTAACATTTAATTTATCTTTACAAAAAGTAAAGGAAAAATAATGATAGAATCCAAATGACGATATATATTGCTTGAAAACGACAGCTACTTAAAAACAAGGATTAATTGGATTTAAACACTCTTTCGATGCACCCTACTGTAACTGCTGTTTAGTTGCTAAATCACACCGTACATTTTGATTTGCTTACACCAAACTAATTAAACTACATTATCATTTTGCTGTGTTGTTTGAGCGATTTTTGTAATTTACTCATGCTTTAATAATTTGTTCAAAAAAATCTTAACTTCAATATGTTTAATCTCGTAAAATATTATGTAATCAAACTGATACAATTTCATAATAAAAAAATTAGAGTCCAATTTTTAATAAAAATAGAAAATCTATAAAAATATAAATTAAAATAACCATACAACCACAAGTATTCACCCTATAATAATTTTAGAAAACATAATTTTGTTTTTTGATATATTCTATTAATTTTGCACTACGGTTCAATTATAGTCAAAATTGCAATCTGCCACACAGCATAATGCACTACTACTAGCAGAGAATCTCAAAACTATTTATCTAGATTACAATTTTATAAACGTTAATTACAAATAATACAAGTCTTGGGAATGTAAATAGTTTTGAGATTACTCTGTGAGATTTCAGAAGTAGAAACTCTTCAACTAGATGGATCTCACAAGATGCATACATACATACATACATACATACCGTGATCAAATTCCTCATAGTTCCTTTGGTTACATTATTAATGGACAAGACTCGTTTCAAATGAATAATTTTGCAATTGATTTCTTTTCAGATCTTCTAAATGAATCATCCAAGTTAGTTGAGAAATCCAATCATTAGAGGAATCCTATGATTCACTTTTGTGCTTTAGAATATACCAAAAGTTTGGTGCAAAATACACTACTACAAAATTGGGCTTTCCCGACACCCTACGATGACAGTTAAAAACTGTAGGCATAGACACCAACGCGGACAACTAATAACTGTCACCGTTGCTTTTGACTGTCGCTATTGACCACAATGTCGACAGTTAATTCGAGACCAATGCCGACATCTAAAATGTGTCGTTATTAACATCAACGCTGACAGTTAGTTCGAGATCAATGCCGACAGTTAAAATGTGTAGCTATTGATCCCAACGCCGACAGTTAATTCGAGACCAATGCCGACAGTTAAAATGTGTCGCTATAGACCCCAACGCTGACAGTTAACAAAAGTCCAATGCCGACAGTCATAAAATATCGCCAAAATTCAAATAAACAATTTAAAATGATAATTAATTAATAATATAATTTTAAAAATAAACTAAATTATGTAAATATATATTTATAAAAATTATGTATTTATTAAAAAAAATTAAAACTAGAGTTCTTTTGTTTCTAAATTTTTCATATTATTAACTTTTGTATTTATAATAAGTTTTATATCAAAATTTAAATTTATTATTCTTTAACATATTTATAAAATTAACTATATTATTTTTTAACATATTTATAAAATTTGTATTAGTTAAAAAAGAGTTGTTTTATTAATTGGAAAAATATTGTAAAAAAATTGATGGATAGTATAATTTTAAAAATAAACTAAATTATGTAAATATATATATTTATAAAAATTATGTATTTATTAAAAACTTTTAAAATTATATATTTTTTTTGTTTATAAATTTGTCATATTATTAACTTTTGTATTCATAATAATTTTTATATCGAAATTTAAATTTATTATTCTTTAACACATTTATAAAATTTGTATTAGTTAAAAAAGAGTTATTTTATTAAATTAAAAAATATTGTAGAAAAATTTAATATATAAATTTATTAGTTATGATTTTTTTATTAATATATATGTTTAAATAATTTTTTATAAAAATATATTAGAGTAATTCTAATAGTTAAAATTGTTGGAAAAAACTTATACAAGATCTTTATTTATTTTCATGTATATCTAATATTAAACAAATTAATACAAGATAGCCTAAAACATGTTTCTAAAATTGAATTCAAAGAGAAACAAATAATATAATACTTACAGTATAAGCAGCGGAATTAAGAGTCCTTCCTTCAGTTTCTCTAACTCTTGTATCCTCTCTGTCGCAGAGTATTATCAAGAAACTGAACCGATCTTCTATTTTCTTCACGATCTTCCAATGTATCCTTAGAACCACCTAGACTAGTGTGGGCAATTCTCAACACATGAGAAAGATATAGAGAGAAGAAGAGAAAATACAAAGAGGCTTAGAAAAGGACTTGTGTTTAGAGAGAATATAAAACTATCAGAAAATCTGACTTATCAAAAACCCTATTTTGACTTCTCTATAAGCACTCCTTTTATAGACTCAATTAGGCCATTTAATTTAATTAAAAAATCAATAAAATAACAGCCATTTTGAAGCCCTAGGTCGAAATTATCATGGGCTATAGGCCCGTGAAATTTCCCATTTGATTATAAGTCCATTGGACTTAAAATCAAGGCCCGTATTATTTTCTATTGATTTAATTAATTAAATAATTATTTAAATCCTTTATCAAATTAATTATTTATAATTTGAACCTTGATTTAAACTTATTTATTAATTTAGATACCAATTTATCTTAATTAATAAATCTGCCATAATTTCTCTTTTCTTCTCAAAATTACACAACTCTATGAAAATATCCAAAATTGACCTGGTCAACTTTGATAATTCTAATTGATGATTAAATCAATTAATTGAGACTATCTAGATGATTTTATCCAAGGTACAATGGGGACCATGGGCCTATGAAATCAAGCTCCAATAAGTTATCATAAATCTAACAAATAAATTTACTAACTTATTAATTCCTCGTGACTCCACTATAGACTTGGAATTGCACTCTTGAATTCATAGAACGCTCTATAACAAATATAGATACGCTATTAATTATCCATTGTTACAACCATAATTGTCACTCAATCCTCTATAGACGGTCTACAATGAGATAGGACTAAAATACCGTTTTACCCCTCTGAAAATCTGAATCGGTGTAGCCTACAGGGTTTAGAACACCACCCTTGTAGACTAACATATAATCCCTAGTCCGTCTCAAATAATTCAGGATATGCTTAACTGCTATCCAATGTTCCGGTCCTGGGTTTGACTGATACCTGCTCACTACTCCCACTGCATAGCAGATATCTGGTCTAGCACACAACATGGCATACATCAGACTTCCAACTGCAGATGCGTAAGGAACTTTTCTCATTGCATCTTCCTCTTCAGGAGTCTGGGGAGACTGCTTCTTTGAAAGATGAATTCCATGGCGGGACGGTAGACGCCCTTTCTTGGAATTTTTCATTGAGAAACGTTCAAGCACTTTATCAATGTAAGCTGCTTGAGATAGAGCTAAAAGTTTGTTCTTTCTATCCCTGATGATCTGGATACCTAGAACATAACTTGCTTCACCCAAATCCTTCATTTGGAATTGAGTGCTCAGCCAATTCTTCACATCTGATAATTTCTTAACATTGTTTCCAATGAGTAAGATATCATCTACATAAAGAACCAGGAATACCACTATTTGATTTGCCTTTAGTTGGTAAACACAGGGCTCATCAATATTTTGTTCAAAGCCATAGGTTTTGATTATTTCATCAAACCTAAGATTCCAGGAACGAGAAGCTTGCTTAAGTCCATAGATGGACCTTTTTAACTTACAAACTTTTCCTTCTTGTCCAGATACTTTAAATCCTTCTGGCTGATCCATATAAATGACCTCGTCAAGCTTTCCATTAAGAAAAGCTATCTTGACGTCCATTTGCCAAATCTCATAGTCGAGAGCGGCTGCTATGGATAGGAGGATGCAAATGGATTTGAGCATGGCTACCGGACTAAAAGTTTCCTCATAGTCCACGCCTTCTCTTTGGGTATAACCCTTTGCCACTAATTGAGCTGTATAAGTCTCGATATTTCCATCAACACCTCGTTTCTTCTTGTAGATCCACTTGCACCCAATGGCCCTAAAGTCACTAGGTGCTTCCACAAGATCCCAGACGGAATTTGAGTACATAGACTTCATTTCCTGTTTCATGGCTTCGAGCCATAGTTCCTTTTCAGGGCTTGCCATTGCCTGTTTGAAAGACAACAGATCATCATCACTAGTGTCACCAACAACCATATTGGTTTCACCATCCAAAACATAGGGAACTGGGTTCCTAGAAACCCTCCCACTACGACGAGGCTCCGTGACTGTTTGCTCAGGAACAGTGGTACTTTCTTCATTTAAATCGACTTGCGTCGGTTGTACATGAAGAGTGGGAATTTTATCATCAACTCGCGTTGATGACGATGGAACATTGGTTGGAGTCAATTCTTTAACCATCTCCTCTAAAACTACTTTGCTGCGAGGTTTAAAGTTCTGGACATAGTCATTTTCCAGAAAAGTAGCATTTGTAGAAGTAAACACTTTCTTTTCTGAATGACTGTAGAAAAGTCCACCCCGAGTACCTTTAGGATAGCCAACTGTACGCCCTGGTTTTCCCACGGGCTGATTAGAAGGTCGTGCCTCGGATTAATCAAGTTTAGTCCAAGGCGCCCACAGACCGAGGATATTAGCTCGCCCAAATTGCCCAGAATCAGAAGGCCGAAAGTCAGATCAGGGGAGAAGCTCGTAGCTTCTCATGGCACGAGCTGCCCACGAAGCTCTGACCCTCTACGAAGTCAACACACGCAAGATAAACGTGCATATATCTGACATCACGTGTCCGATATCCCCCTGACTTCTCGGACACGCAGCAAGAACGTGCGTATCAGACACCCACAGCTGGATTGGGCCGTGCGACCCATTCTCTCCTTCCATGCTGATTAGACCACACTTATGTGTCAGGTTTAGGAATTAATCATGAATGTCACAGAGTTGATATGACAAATGGTAGGGTCACGGGATGACCTCCCTACCAACTTCCAGGTGCCTTCTCCTATAAATATGGAGACCCTGGGAATTGATAGGGGTTGGGAAAAATAGTCTTTGAAGAACTATATACTTTGTAAGCCAAATACCCAGAAGATATCAATAATATTTACTAGTGGAATAGAATGATTTTAATCTTCGAACCACTTAAAAAAAGTGTCTTGAGTCACCTAGTTCACCCTATAAGATTTCATATCTGTGACGGTTCTACTTTCAGTACTAATCCCTTTCTCTTCTTCTCTTAATTATCTGTTGGCGAAGAACCACATCAACAGTTTGGTGCTTTCATTGAGAGCAAGTTCGATTAGTACTACCACCAACATCCAACTATGGTGACTACCCGATCCAGACATGGCAACGAAACAGAACAGCATGATGGGCAGGAGGCCCACCATGTTGCCATCCCTGATGAGCAAATTCCTGAAGTCCAGCAGAGACCAGGAAAGCAGCCGGTAGGCCAAGACGACACTGGTAGTTCAGCGCCGCGGCCGCCTAATCCGAACCCATGTTATTATACTGCGGTGGAGATGGAGAATGCTCAGCTGAGGAGCCAGTTAGCAGCCGCTGGTCAGCAAATCCGGGATATTCTGGACCGACTACCCCCTCTCGCAACCAACGTTAACGTTGGAGAGAGGCAAGGTGAGGCTCCTAAGTCTCGCCGAGGTAATCGATCCAGGCGTAGCCGTTCGGATAGGCTCCCTGCAGCCAACTCCACCCCTTCATCACACCATCAGGAGGCAAACTTCAGGGAAGTACCTAGAACCGGACAGCAGCAATACAGCCGTTCGGTTAGGACGTCAACTCCTAGCTCTCAGCCTTCCTCGAGGACGCCCAGGAGAGATCGAGGAAATTCCCGAAGAAGAGCCGGGGAGGGCCAGCGACGACAGCCCGTCCCCGAAGACCGTCATGCGTCTCATCCAGCTCGCCCAGAATGAGATCAGCAAGCTGGCAGGGCCGAGAGGCCCCCACCAAATTTGATTCGTCCAGATGGAACTAGGATCGCCTCCCCAATCAAGCATCCTCCTTCTCCCGTCAAACATCCGTCTCCTCAGCCCGTCCGGGACATCCCGGCCTACGGGGGTAGTAGGGGAGACCCGCCGTCAGCTGGGCCTTCCTGGCGCAGCAGGGTGCCAGGGGAGGGATCAGGTCGTAGCCGCCAAAGGCGCACCCCGAGCCTGTCTAGCAGGAGCACTGGACCGGTAGTCGACGGAGTGATCTCTCGGGAGGAGACCTGCGTTAGCGACTAAGTTCGGCACAGAGTCACTAGACTACCCAGGGAGGCGACCTTCGAGACCGCCTCAATTCTCACAGAGAGGATCGAGTTAGGGATGGTAGCCAGGCCCGCTCAGTGGGGGGCCGATCCGAAGTACGTAACGGGGGGAATGCCCCAAATAACCTGTCTCAAGATAGGAGGGGCAATACCCACCTAATATGTACAACGGGTCCGAAGCTGTTGAACAGCACCGGAATAACCCAGGATCTCAGGACAAAACCCTAGAGCGCCTAACTCAAATGGAGGAACTGATGAAGAAGCTCCTATCGGAAAAAGAAAAAGACGAATATGATTCAGGGGACGAGATGGAACTCTTCGCCCCCAATATAGCGGCAACGGCATACCCTTCTGGCTTTCGTATGCCCCACTTGTCAAAGTTCAACGGGGACGGAGACCCGTCTGACCATTTAGGGATGTTCAACACCCTAATGATGGCCCATAACATCGGCCCGGAGCTGCGTTGCTTGATCTTTCCTTCCACACTGACTGGGCCTGCCAGGCAATGGTTCAAGCAGAGTAAAAGGCAGTCAATCAGCTCCTGGAAGACCTTTTCGGCTGACTTCAAGAGGGCATTCCGTGCCTCTCAGGCCGCCCGAGTCCAGGCCGATTCCCTAGCTAACGTGAGGCAGCAGCCCGGTGAGACGCTGAAAGCCTACTTGAGCAGATTTGCAAATGTCGCTGCTCGAGCAAGGGACGCTGACGATAGCTCCAAGCTCATGGCCATGAGGACCGGAATCCTGGTCGGCAGAGACCTGTGGAAAGATATTCAAAGGAGGGGAGTCAGCTCGGTTAGCGAATTCCTTAACAGAGCCCAAGAGTGGTTAAACTTAGAAGAAGCTGAAGCTTCAGCCACAGGGATCAGCCAGGTCCCCGAGAAGCCCGCTGGGACGGGGACGGAGATCATAGTGGCAACTCCCGACGTCGCGCAGAATAACCAGCCCGGTGGTGGCAAAAGAAAAGGGCATGGTGAAAATAGCCAACACGGCCAGAAGAAGAATAAGTCTGTGGATAAATTCAAGCCCGTGTTCACAACTTATACCGAGCTCACCCAGTCTAGGGAAAATATTTTCCTGGCCAACGCTACTCGGGTCCCCTGGAAGAGGCCGGAGCCATTGAAACACCACAAGGGAAAGAGAGACGCTTCCAAATTCTGCCGTTTTCATAACGACGTCGGGCACAACACCGACGACTGCAGGCATCTCAAAGATGAAATCGAGACTCTCATCCGAGCAGGCCCATTGGCGCAGTACTCGCGGAACAGGGTCCCAGCAAGTCGACCTGTTCCGGAGGTCCCAGCCATTCAGCCCGGGCCTCGGGTAGATCAGGACGTCCTTCCCCCCGTGGTCGAGGGAGAGATATCCACCATCTCTGGAGGGCCACACATGGCTGGCACGAGTAGAGGCACCCAGAAGAGGTACGTGAATGAATTAAAAGCTCACAACGGAGCGGAGTTCGCCCCGGAGCAGCGTCAGTCGAAACATCAATGATTAGAGAAATAACCGATAACTTTCACGGAAGAAGATGCAGGCCATGTCCAATTCCCTCATAACGATCCTTTGGTTGTAGCAGTCCAGCTCGCTAATCGGAAAGTAAGGAGAGTGCTGGTGGACAATGGGAGCTCGGTGAACCTCCTATTCCGATCCACCTTAGAAAAGATGGGCCTGACCGTCACCGAGCTAAAGGCGACCTCGATGATGCTGTATGGCTTTTCGGGAGAGGGATCAGCAGCGATAGGGACGATCGAGCTGGTGATCACCCTAGGAGAAGAGTCTCGAACAGTGTCCAGACTACTCGAGTTCGTGGTCATTGACTGCTCCGCTGCCTACAATGCCATCTTGGGCCGACCTACGCTCATAGCTTTCGAGGCTATCACTTCCGTCCGGCACCTCGCCATGAAGTTCCCTACTTCAACAGGGGTCTGTACTATCAAGGGCGATCAGCTCGCTGCCAGGGAATGCTACAGTATTTCCATGAAGGGAAAATCTAAACCCGGGCAGCTGACAATGGCCATTCAGGACCAAGAGGAATCCCAGGGACCCAAGGCGGCCCCTGAGATTGAAAAACCTCAGGTTCCCGGAGAAGAAAAGCTCGCCATAAGTGAGGACATTGACCCCCACATAGGCGAGGACGGGTCCGAGCTCCAGGCTATTGAGGAGCTCGAGGAGGTGAATATTGATAAACAAAACCCATCACGAACGGTTAAGCTCGGAAAGAACCTCTGTGACAAAAGAAAGGAGGAGCTGACTACGTTTCTGCAGAGAAACCTAGACGTATTCGCATGGTCGCACGAAGACATGATAGGGATCAGTCCGAGCGTCATCATGCACACGCTCCACCTAGATAAAAGCGTCCCTGCCAAGTCTCAAAAGTAGAGGCGTTTAGGGACGACCCGAGCCGAAGCCCTTGAAGAAGAAGTAGCCCGGCTCAAAAAGTGTGGCTTTATCCGCGAAGCCAAATTTCCCATTTGGGTTGCCAATCCCGTGTTAGTTCCGAAGCCAAACGGGAAGTGGCGGACCTGTATCAACTTCTCCGACCTGAATAAAGCCTGCCCCAAGGATTGCTTTCCATTGCCGAGGATCGATCAGCTGGTGGATGCCACGGCGGGGCACGAGCTCATGTCCTTCATGAACGCGTACTCAGGCTACAATCAGATCGCGATGAATCCGGCAGACCAAGAGCATACCAGCTTCATGACCCCGACTAACGTCTATTGCTATAAGGTCATGCCGTTTGGCCTGAAGAATGCCGGAGCGACCTACCAAAGACTAGTAAACAGAATGTTCGCGGACCAGATCGGAAAAAACATGGAAGTGTACGTCGATGACATGCTTGTCAAGTCAAAGACTGCCGACAACCACGTTGCCGACCTAGAAGAATGTTTTAACATACTGCGAGAATATGGCATGAGGCTCAATCCTCAGAAATGCACTTTCGGTGTCGCATCGGGGAAATTCCTGGGTTTCATAGTAAATACCCGAGGAATCAAGGCAAACCCCGACAATATCAGGTCACTGCTCGAGCTTCCTTCCCCCAGGTCGCGAAAAGATGTCCAAGGCCTCACAGGAAGGGTGGCAGCGCTCAACCGGTTCATTTCCAAGTCAACCGACAAGTGTCTGCCCTTCTACAACCTACTCCGGGTAAACAAGAAATTTGAGGGGATAGTAGAATGCGAAAGCGCATTCCTCGACCTGAAAGCATATTTGGCTGAACCACCTGTGCTATCCAAACCCAAGGCAGGAGAACCTATTTTCCTCTACATGGCCGTCACTGAGGACGCAGCTAGTGCCGTACTGGTACGAGAAGAGGATCAGGGTCAGAAACCAGTCTACTACATCAGCAAGAGACTCCTCGGAGCTGAATCAAGATACCCAGTGATGGAAAAACTGGCGTTCTGCCTAATCACGGCCTCACGAAAGCTCAGGCCGTACTTCCAGTCCCACTCTGTACACGTCATGACCGATCAGCCTTTAAGGCAGATTTTGCAAAAGCCTGAAGCATCATGACGTTTTCTAAAGTGGGCGGTCGAACTCAGTCAGTTCGAGATTTTCTATACTCCCCGAACTACCATAAAAAGTCAGGCCTTGGCCGACTTCGTGGCGGAATGCATGGGATTCCAGGAGAATCCATCGGAAGACTTACCTCAGGTTGCCTCCCCGCATTCGTCGTGGAAGATCTTCGTTGATGGTTCATCTAACGAGAGCGGCTCCGGGGCCGGAATCATTCTAATATCCCCCGAGGGACATAGATTCCACTCGGCGCTAAGGTTCGGGTTCAAGGCGTCTAACAACGAGGCAGAGTACGAGGCTTTGTTGGCTGGACTTAGGATAGCTAATGAGCTAAAGGTGAGCTCTGTCCAGTGCTTCAGCGATTCCCAGCTCGTGGTGAATCAGGTTCTGGGCGAATACCAGGCGCGGGGACCCAAGATGGCCGCCTATTTGGCAAAGGTAAAGTCCGAGCTGTCTGCGTTTGAGAGAGGGTCGATCGAACAGATACCTCGGGAGCAGAACGCCAACGCAGATGCTCTCGCCAAACTCGCCACCTCGGGGGAGACGGAAACCCTGGGGTTGGTGCCTGTATAATTCTTGGAGAGACCAAGTATAGAAGGAGATCGGGCAGAGATTGAAATGATTGACATTAGGCCGACATGGGTGACTCCCATTCTTGAGTATCTCGTCGAGGGCAAGCTACCCGAAGGGCGTAACGACGCACGGCGAGTCCTTTATCAAGCTCCTAGATATACGATAGTCGAGGGAGTGTTATACCGACGTGGGCATTCCCTACCTCTCCTCCGGTGCGTTCTTCCAAGTGAAGCGAAGGCCATCCTGCAGGAAGTTCATGAAGGATTCTGCGGGGACCACACTGGGGGGCAAAGCCTAGCCGTAAAGGTTCTCAGGCAAGGTTATTATTGGCCGACTTTGTCCAAAGACTCGATCTCATATGTGAAAAGGTGTGACAAATGTCAGTGATTCGCTGTGGTTGCCCGAGCTCCTCCGGTCGAGCTAAAAATGATTTCGTCTCCTTGGCCATTCGTCGTCTGGGGAATAGATTTAATAGGCGCCCTGCCCACCGGAAAGGGCGGGGTCCGTTACGCCGTGGTAGCCATTGACTACTTCACCAAGTGGGTCGAAGCAGAGCCGTTGGCGACAATAACATCGAAAAAAGTGCTAGACTTCGTGGTTAAAAGCATCATCTGTCGATTTGGCCTACCTAAGAAGATCGTCTCCGATAACGGCACTCAATTTGACAGCGACCTGTTCACCGAATTTTGTGAAAGGCACGGAATCGTGAAAAGCTTCTCGTCCGTGGCCTATCCTCAGGCGAACGGCCAGGTCGAGGCTGTCAACAAAACTCTAAAGGCAAGCCTCAAGAAAAGACTGGATGAGGCAAAGGGGGTCTGGCCAGAACAGCTCCCCCAAGTCCTGTGGGCATACCGGACCTCGCATCGGACTTCTACGGGTCACACTCCTTTCTCCCTAACCTTTGGGAGTGAAGCACTCCTCCCCGTGGAAGTTAAAATCCTGTCGCATAGAGCCCAGTCTTACGACCAAGATAGGAACCATGAGCTCTTATGTCATTCGCTAGACCTTATCGATGAAAGGCGAGAAGATTCACAACTCCAACTTGCCCATTACCAACAAAATATCACTCGCTACTTCAACACTAAAGTCAAAAAACGTGCCTTTAGTGTCGGCGATCTGGTCTTAAGAAGAGTTTTCCTGGCCGGGAAAGATCCCAGAGAGGGGGTTTTAGGACCGAGCTGGGAAGGACCATACCAGGTCATCGAAGTCATTAAAGAGGGAACTTATAAGTTAGCTCAACTGTAACGACCCAAATTCGCTAATAAGGCTTAAGGGCCTTGATTAGCGTGCCAGGAGGGCACGATGGGAATTATGTGTGATTTTATGAGTTAAATTCATGGTTATGATTTAAAGCATGTTATTTGACTATTTATTCATCTGAGACGCATGTATATGTGTATTAGTATGCATGTAGGCCCTGATTGTGTTTGAAGGGCATAATTGTAATTTTAGCCCGTCGAGGGCATATTTGTGATAATTGTATTCCGTGATTTGTACCACGTGAGTGTGGTGTTATTTTGTGATGCACGTGCCGAGACGGTCCTAGAGAGCAATTTAACTTAAGAGTCACAACGGGATTTCTATACCCGGCTCGGGAGGAGCCTAGGGGTACCTCGGGAATTTTATGGTTAAGTTGAGATTTAGCGGGTAATGGTTATTGGAGATTTAGTAACCTGGGTAACCATTAGTTACTGCTGAGAGTAACAAGTTCTAGGTAGAAAATGGTAGAAATGAAATAGAAGTAAAAGGACTTAAGTACCCTTGAGGTTTAGGTGGGAAAGGATAGGCAAGGAGGGGCAAAATGGTCATTTGGTTGGGAATTAGATAAATGGCAGCTGGTTTTATGGGGTACACGGTTTGGGGCTTAACCATTTTGGTCTTGATAGAGTTTGAAGAGAAGAGAAAAGAGAGGGAAAAGCTAGGGCATGAGGAAGAAGAAGAAGAAGAAGAGAAGGAGAAGTTGGAGACCTAGGAGATGAAGGAAGCTTAGGGATGGATTCTCCATATGAGGTAAGGAAGTTTATACACATTTAAGGCTTGATTATGTTATGGGTTAAGAATTTGAGCATGGGTTAAGTTTAATGTTTGAGTTTTTATTTTTTCTGAAATTGGAATCAAGGATGTGGATTTTGGGGATTTGATTGGGTGTTTAGATGTTTTGGTGATGTTTATGAGTTGTTGGATGGTTTATTTGGAGTCTTGAGTTGGTTTTTGGGCTTGGGTGTGAGTTTGGGTTGATTTGGGAAGGTTTTAGCTCGGAGAAAACGCAGGAGAAAACCCAGAATTCTGGGTCTGCGAAGGCGTGCCGCGACACAGGTTTTTCGTGCCGCGGCAAGGGAGCCTCTGACTGATGGGTGCCGCGGCACAAGGATGTGGTGCCGCAGCACAAGGCAAATTTCAGGGCATCATTTTTAGGCAATTTTAGGCCTTTGCTCCGGGGGTTCGGGGGATGTCTCCGGGGTGTTGTTTTAAGGTTTTAGAGGCCCCGGGAGTGTGGGATTGGTCCCGGGAAGTGGTTTTGGGTTGATTAGTAATGAGGGATGTTTCTTGTGTGTTGTGACTAGGTTCTTTGAGAGGCTCGTGCTAGAGGATCGTGCTCGCGGCTTTGGTGCATCAGGAGGCTCAGAATGCAGGTAAGAAAACTATAACACCCGTAGGATAGGGCGTGGGCCCATAGTGTGATGGTCGGGCATGGCCCTATATTGCATGTTGCATGATGAGATGATTGTAGGGCATGGCCCCGGATTGTATTATGTGTAAATGTTTAACCTGAAATGAACCGTGATGTGTGTGAATGTTTACTTCGAATGTACTATATATGTGATTATGATGAAATGGACGGCAAGGGCCGAGTACGGCGTAAGCCGGGGCGGCCTTGGGCCGAGTACGGCGTAGGCCGGGGCGGCCGTGGGCCGAAAGTAACACCTAGCACATGGGATGCTATATATTCAGGGTGGGACCCAAGGGATACATGAGTTATCCTCGCGGTGAGAACCGATACCCCAGGCTTCGGTAAGGCTCTGGGGCGGCTTGGCCGTGTTTGCTTAGTCTAATGGTTGACTTGTTTATCTGTGGATTTTCTGTTATGATAAACTGTATAAACTGCATATGTTATGTTCTGCATGAGTTTTCTTGCTGGGCTTCGGCTCACGGGTGCTTTGTGTTGCAGGTAAGGGCAATGACTGAGTCAACCAACCATGAGTACGGAGAGCGTGAAGCGATGCGTACATGTTTGGCCTGCCCGACTGCTTTGGTTGGGGGTTTATTCGTAAATGGCTGTAATAATCTATGATTTTATGATTTCTCAAACTGTAACCTTATTTCAAGATGTGATTAGTTTTCAAACCTTATTTTGGGATCCCAAATGTTTAATAATAGAAGTTTTGATGAAACGACGCATTTTCTAAGATTACAGCCTTAACTTTTAATTAGTCACACTTTTGTTTCAAAACCTCGGTTAGCGAGTTCTTTGCACACTGTTTTGTCTTAAAAACTCACTCAGTAACGGCTCTAAGGAAGTAGGGCGTTACATCAACTTGATGGAGGGGCAATCCCACGAACTTGGAATGCCATCCACCTAAAGAAATACTATCAATGATCCACTTGTAAGGCCTGGAAGGCCACTTTCTATGTGTAAATAAAAATCAAATGTTTCTCTTTATTTGCAAGTGAGATTTTAAAGTAACCACGAAAGACCCTTTCCCAGTTACTTGGGGGGCATATGGTACCTGGAGATAACCAGGTCTCCTTAACGACTTAGATGTTGATTCTTATCTATGGATAAGGGTTAACACGAACTAAGTCCTATCCTGGTTTTAACCAGGTCATAAAACTTAGAAGTTAACTAAAATTTATTGACCGTGGTTCTTCTTTAAAGAGCTCGGGATATGGATAAAAGTTGACGCGAACTAAGTTTTCAAAATAAGTTCCTGGTTTTAACCAGGTCATAAAACTTAGAAGTTAACTAAAATTTATTGACCGTGGTTCTTCTTTAAAAAGCTCAGGATATGGATCAGGGTTAACACGAACTAAGTCCTATCCTAGTTTTAACCAGGTCATAAAACTTAGAAGTTAACTAAAATTTATTGACTGTGGTTCTTCTTTAAAGAGCTCGGGATATGGATAAAAGTTGACGCGAACTAAGTTTTCAAAATAAGTTCCTGGTTTTAACCAGGTCATAAAACTTAGAAGTTAACTAAAATTTATTGACCGTGGTTCTTCTTTAAAGAGCTCGGGATATGGATCAAAGTTGACGCGAACTAAGTTTTCAAAATAAGTTCCTGGTTTTAACCAGGTCATAAAACTTAGAAGTTAACTAAAATTTATTGACCGTGGTTCTTCTTTAAAGAGCTCGGGATATGGATAAAAGTTGACGCGAACTAAGTTTTCAAAATAAGTTCCTGGTTTTAACCAGGTCATAAAACTTAGAAGTTAACTAAAATTTATTGATCGTGGTTCTTCTTTAAAGAGCTCGGGATATGGATCAAAGTTGACGCGAACTAAGTTTTCAAAATAAGTTCCTGGTTTTAACCAGGTCATAAAACTTAGAAGTTAACTAAAATTTATTGACCGCGATTCTTCTTTAAAGAGCTCGGGATATGGATAAAAGTTGATGCGAACTAAGTTTTCAAAATAAGTTCCTGGTTTTAACCAGGTCATAAAACTTAGAAGTTAACTAAAATTTATTGACCGCGGTTCTTCTTTAAAGAGCTCGGGATATGGATAAAAGTTGACGCGAACTAAGTTTTCAAAATAAGTTCCTGGTTTTAACCAGGTCATAAAACTTAGAGGTTGACTAAAATTCATTGACCGAGGTTCTTCTTTAAAGAGCTCGGGATATAAATAACAGTTAACCCGAACTAAATTTATAAAAATAAAGAGATGAAGCGTAGCCAAAGGCATGAAAAAATATATAAGTCGAAATTGGAAGGCAAATCGTCTCGAGGTGGAAACACCTCATGAAAAAATTACAAAGACAAAATAAAATAGTTCAAAATGCTCAAAGAGAAGTGTCCTAAGCCCCATCAGTTGGCCCTTTGGAGGTCGCGGTCTCACCCTGCTCCGCCACGACGGAGGCCTCTCCAGTCTCTGAGGGAGGTACCTCTTTGTTTAGCCGGGCTTGGAGCTTCGGCAGCAAAAAAGCCCAGAGGTCCGGCGGCATGAAAGAAAAGTCTGCATCCGGGTTGTGGGCCCAGCAGTGGTAGAACAGGTCTTGCATGGACTGCTCCGAGACGGCCTGCTCGGCTTCCAAAGCAGCTTCCATGGCAGTCTGGGCCTCGGTCTTTGCTGCCTCGAGATCTGCTCGCGAAGTGGCAAGGGAGGTTTTAAGTTCTCGGTTCTCGGAGCGGCTCCTCTCTAGCTCGGCCTTCGATGCCGCCAACGCATCTTTCGCCGCCTGGGCTTCCTGAAGGGCGGCCTGGCGCTCAGCCTCCATCTCCTCGAGCTGAGCCTTGGTCCTAGCGATACCTCGATGAGCGGCAACAATGCCCTGCAAGAAAGGAATGATAAGTTGGCTAAGTGGAGAAACAAGGCATTGTGTAAGTGTTACAGCTTTAAAAGAGTGGGGCAGATTACCGTTAGTGTCATGTCCAACGAAGACTCTATGACTCGGACCGGGCTCGTTGCTTCGATAGCCCGGAGGTCCTTCTCTTTGAGCTTGTAGAAGCGGCTGACGGCATAGCTCGCCGACTCATACACCATCCCCCGGAATGCTTCTGGGATCCTTCCAAGATCCTGGGGGTCGACCGGGATGCGTACGTCCGGAGTCCCGACCTCCAGTACCACATTCTGGGTGGCTGGTGGAGATCGCTGGGGCGGCGGGGGCATGTGCCCTGCTCGGGCAACAGGGAGGATCGCTCCCTCGACCTGGGATGGCGGGGTCTTTTCCTTCTCCTTAGCCGGGGATTTAGTGGAGGCCCCGGCCGCGCTCTTGGACTCTCGGAGCCTTTTCAACCTTGGCTCTGCTGGGGGATTCCCACCGAAGACTACACCCCGCAGATTACCCCCGGGCTGAGACATCTCTTCTGCCAAAGACAAAAACATGGTTATTACAAGTTAGCAATCATACAAAAATAGAAGCGAAAGTTTAAAGGCAACAAATGAATGCTAAGGGAGCCCTACCCCCCGAGCTGGAAGAACCTAAGGCGATAATCTCACGAACTGGCGCAGGTTCTAGGTCCGGTTCTGACTCGGGGCTGGACTCCTCTACATACTGCCTAAGCCCCGGAGCATAGATGCCCCTCTGGAGCGACGACCACGTGCGTAAGTTGGTCCCATACTCCTAAAAAATGATCGACCTCAAAGCTAGGGTGTTATCTACTACTACGGTTCCCCTAGGCCAACTCTCTTGGTGATCCAGCACGAGCCGGTCAACACAATGGAGGAGGAGCGTATCCAGGTCCGAGTCCCTCCCGTGACGATGGACGATCTGCCTAGGATTGAACCTAACCAGCCGGGGGTCTGCAGTGGCCCTATCTACATTCTTAAATAAGTAAGGGTTACCTTGGCTGGAAGGACCCGCGGCTGCTCCGGATTGGACCCTCTCCTCGCCCATCCTCTGGGCGACCTCCAAGGTCCTCTTCCTGTTCATCACGAGAGGAACCTCGTCGCCCTCCTCCTCACCTTCGTCGTCGGCAATCTCCTCCACGACGGTCGGTCGGTTGTCGCGAGCTGGGGGCGGCCCCCGGGGCCTCTTCAAGTTCAAAGTCTGATTTGGGAAAATCAGCTTGCAGTATACCATCGTCTCGTCCGTCACGAGCGCGCGATAGTCTTTCTCACTGGGGGGAAAGCTCGCTAGTGTTTCGTATTGACCCCCAAGGGTCGCAGATTTTTCGGTCCTCGCGTAGATGGCTGCAAGGTTGGGTGAAATCAGAAGTGGAATAAGGGAGGAGCTAAAACAAAATAACCCTTAAAAGGCGGGCTAAGGTCAAGGATCACTTACAAGGGCGATTAAAGTAATGATGATCGCAATTGCGGAACCCAGTTGACATGAAGAACTGGTCCTTGAAGTCATTCGGGTGGCTTGGCAGCTCGATGACCGCCGCCGTATTAGGGAAACGGGTTAAGTAATAGAACCCGTCGCCTCGCCCCCGCTGGTCCGGGCTGGCTTTGAGGCAAAAGAAGTATAGTATGTCGGCAGGAGTGGGGACCTCCCACTCATGCCTCTGAAATAAATACTTCAATCCCGCCAGCAGACGGTAGGAGTTGGGAGGGAGCTGAAATGGGGCCAACCCCACATAATTCAGGAAATCAGCGAAGTACTGATCCAGGGGGAGGAAGGCCCTTGCCTTGAAGTGTTCACCGCGCCAGGCCGCGAACGACTCGTCGAGCGGCGTGCAGCTCCGCTCACCCTCCGCAGCAGGTCGGGAAATTACGGAGGCCCTCCCCAGGGGAATGTTGTGGTTGATGAAGATTTTGGTGATCTTTGCCTGGTCGGTTATCTTTGAGACGATTCTCTTCGCCTCGAAAAACTCGTCGGGGGCAACCTCGACCTGTTTTTCCACGGCCGGCCCAAAGTGGGGAATCGGCGAGCTAGGCACCACCGCCTTTCCTTTCTCTTTCTGGGAGGCCGAGCTTCCCACGTTCTTCTAGGGCAGATTCCTCTTCGGGGCCATCTGGTCGCCTATCGAACAAAAGAAACACTTTAGAAAAGGTGACCCAAGCAGGAGGACGAAGCAATTATTCGTTACACGAGCTGAGGTAAGCCCAGCCCGGGGAGAGTGGAACCACGCGGTACAATGAACACGCGCCTATGCCCTTAATAGATCCCCGATTGCTCGGAATTCGTGTGTCAGGGGGTTCAGAGTAAAAACTTGCCTTGGGGGGAAAGTTTCAGCAGGCAGAACGTTGCAAAACCGCTTTTGAGGCGTATTCCCTAAGCTACCCGGTTTTGCACCCAAAATTTCTAAAGATCCTACCCATAAATGGTTCCTGAAGGAGCATTTTGGAACCCATGCCCCAAGGCGATTTCCTACAATAAGAGTGCCCTAGTCTAAAAAGGGCTGTCACCCTCCATATCCACGCAACCCAGAAACCCCATGCATGCGACTACAGTAAAAATTTTCTTACCTAAGCTACAGTAGCATATTTTCAAAACGGACAGGGTCAGAAAACTTACAGTGTATTGCTGGGTGATGAGCGAGAGTGTTGCGTTGGTGGGGGCTTCGTCGGTGCAGTGGCTTCCAAAGCTTTGGAGAAACTTGTGCGCCTAAGCTTCCTGAACAAGGAGAGTGAGGGCAGCAGAGATGAGGGTTTCGTTCTTCGGAAGGTCAGAGAAAGAAGAAGGAAATTTGAGAATTTTTTGAATGGAAGGGTGGCCCGTGCGTAGGGTGGCCACCCCCTTTTATACCAGGAAAGGATCACGTGTAGAAGACCCTTGGGTGACCCTAGTGAGGGATCCGAGGCCTTCCACTCGAGACATGAAGCGACGGCTGGGCAATAGGCTAGGCCATTAAATGCGGTTCTCGTAAAACGTACCGTCGCCACCCATGACGTTCCACGTGTCAGACGCTTGCAAAACGAATGGAATGTGAAGGGTTGTGGGGAAAGTCTGAAAGCCCCTACTGTGGCCTCCTATGTATGACATCACGTACCACGAGCAGGAGCTTGGGGGGCAGATGTACGCCCTGGTTTTCCCACGGGCTGATTAGAAGGTCGTGCCTCGGATTAATCAAGTTTAGTCCAAGGCACCCACAGACCGAGGATATTAGCTCGCCCAAATTGCCCAGAATCAGAAGGCCAAAGGTCAGATCAGGGGAGAAGCTCGTATTACGAGCTTCTCATGGCACGAGCTGCCCACGAAGCTCTGACCCTCTACGAAGTCAACACACGCAAGATAAACGTGCATATATCTGACATCACGTGTCCGATATCCCCCTGACTTCTCGGACACGCAGCAAGAACGTGTGTATCAGACACCCACAGCTGGATTGGGCCGTGCGGCCCATTCTCTCCTTCCATGCTGATTAGACCACACTTATGTGTCAGGTTTAGGAATTAATCATGAATGTCACAGAGTTGATATGACAAATGGTAAGGTCACGGGATGACCTCCCTACCAACTTCCAGGTGCCTTCTCCTATAAATATGGAGACCCTGGGAATTGATAGGGGTTGGGAAAAATAGTCTTTGAAGAACTATATACTTTGTATGCCAAATACCCAGAAGATATCAATAATATTGACTAGTGGAATAGAAGGATTTTAACCTTCGAACCACTTAAAAAAAGTGTCTCGAGTCACCTAGTTCACCCTATAAGATTTCATATCTGTGACGGTTCTACTTTCAGTACTAATCCCTTTCTCTTCTTCTCTTAATTACCTGTTGGCGAAGAACCGCGTCAACACCAACAAACATGCAAACTTCAGTTCGCGGTTCTAGCTTTCCCTCATTTTTCCTCAGGACGTGAGCGGGACACCCCCAGATTCTATAATGGCCTAAACTAGGTTCACGACCATTCCAGCGTTCTAAAGGTGTTTTGGGGATTGATTTTGACGGCACGACATTGAGAATGTCATTTGCGGTTTCAATTGCATGTCCCCAGAACGAAGTTGGTAGAGTTGAGTAACTAAGCATGCATCTAACCATTTCCAATAAAGTTCTGTTTCGGCGTTCCGCTACACCATTTTGTTGCGGAGTACCTGGGGCGGTAAGTTGTGATAAAATCCCAAGTTCAGTTAAATGATCTTGGAACTGCATATCCAAATATTCTCCACCCCTATCAGATCGCAAGATCTTTAACCTTTTACCTAATTGGTTCTGAGCCATTGCTAGGAATTCCTGAAACTTTGAAAATGTTTATGATTTCCTATGCATTAGGTAAAGACATGAGTATCTAGAGTAATCATCAATGAAAGTGACAAAATACTCAAAACCACCCCTGGCTTGTATATTCAAAGGTCCACAAACATCTGAATGCACAAGACCAAGTGGTTCTTTGGCCCTATCACCCTTTGCAGAGAATGGACGCTTGGTCAGTTTGCCTTCCAGACAAGATTCACAGACAGGTAATTCACCTAAGGTGAGTTCCCTCAAAGGTCTGTCCTTTGTAAGTCTTTGAATCCTATCATAGCCAATGTGACCTAGTCTCAAGTGCCATAAATACGTCATATTATTGTTATCGGTCTTTTGACGTTTATTGGTCCTAGGTTTAGCTACTTTGAATAAATCATTATTAAGAGCGAGGGGTTCGTTAGGTCGCAGAATATAAAGCCCGTTTTCCAAACATGCAATACACAATTGTGATCCATTGAAAGAAATAGATATATATTAAAACTTGTGAAAGTCATAACAAATCGTTCTAATTGCAACATGGAAACTGAAATTAAATTTCTACTAAAATCCGGAATAAAAAATACAACTTTTAAAATTAAGTATTTATTTCCGAACTTTAGACGAGTTATTCCTCTAGCTTGGACCTTAACGAACGCTCCGTTCCCAACTCTAAGCTTTAAGCCGCCTAGGTTCACTTCCTCCAACTATTCAAGAAGTTGTAAAGAGTTACAAACATGGTTAGTAGTTCTAGAATCATTAATCCAAATGGATTTATCATTCTCTAAAACACATGTTTCCAAGATAAATGAACTATAATCATTACCTTTGTTTTTCGCTGCTAGAAACTTAGGGCAATCTCGTTTCCAATGCCCCTTCTCTTTGCAGTGAAAGCACTTATCTTTACCTTTCTTGTTTTTCTTGTTCTTCCCCTTAGGCGTCTGTGCACTTGGTTGTGCACTCGTCTTTGCAGCCTTTGCAGGCTTGGGGTTGTTTATTTGTCCACATTTCCTCTTGTTTCTAGCTTTCGAAGACGAAGTTTGATTAGCTTCAGCCTTAGCTAGATGAGCAGCAACATCAGTAGTCTTATTTTCACCTCCTTTACTAGGTCCACCCATGACAGGTTCAATAATTTGAAGCTCGTTCATGAGCTGCGTCAGACCATAGTTGAGTTGAGCACGAACGTGCAGACACGGTGCCATCTGAGAAGTTACGGTACCATCACGAACGTGCAGAGACGGTGCTATCCAAGCATTTATAGTACCATCACGAGCATTGACGGTGCCATCACTAATGTGCGGACACGGTGCTCGTTCTGGGGATTCCTCAATCATGACGAATTCAGAGTTGTCACCTATCAACACAATGTTGATGTTCTGCTTCCAATTAAGGAAGTTTTCTGCAGTGAGTTTCTCCATCAAAAGTTGAGAAAGGATGGGAGTAGACACATACACTACTTAACTTAAAACTACAAATTATCAATAAAATAGAAATCAATCACATTTTCTCAATAAAACTTATATTCACACAAATTTCAAGAAATAGCACAACATATACCAAAAATATGTAAGATATGAGAAAAAATACCAAAAACAATCATATCTCTATTTCTTTAGGTTTTTAACTAATCTATGATATCCTTGTCCCGGTTGGCGAGAGTCAAAAATACCACTAGTTAAATAGAGTTGTAAACTCATTTAATAATGGACACCACTATTAACAACCTACTATTCGATCAAAATAAGAAAACAAAATCTCTTAGTTTATGAGCTAGACCCACGGTTTCAATAATCATAGATTTAGTCCTAGTAGTCACCGTAGGGGTGAGTCTAGTAGAATTTGACCTATAATTATCTATCTTTTGAGATCTAACCTTGTCAAAATAACTAATGAACACCTTCCGTAGGGGGACGAATCAAAGCGCCTCGAGGCCCCATTAAGCTATTGACCATGTTAAACCAACGGTGGAGATCGAATAAAATTCTTAAAATAAGCTCATTATAAAATTAAAATTAGTACTTTTATTATTTATTTTTAGAAAATTAATGACTATGGTTTTCCAAAAAAATTAAACAGATTAAATTTTTTAAAACCAAAGTCCTATAATTTCTTATTAATTCTAAAGTGTCACATTGAAACAAATTCAATTAATTTAGAATTAATTTGTTGCTAATCAATATTTAGGTTTAACTAATATAATGAACCTATACAATTAAGTCCAACTCAGGTAAATAGGCCTTAACAATTGGGCTTGTATGGAGGAGGGCTGGGTCCAGTATGTCGTTCCCACTACAAAGGCCCCCTATCTTCCATACAAGGTCCAAAAGATAGGAATTTAAACCTTCATTTTATTAATTGTTATTAATTGACTAGGCCCACTATAGTCATGCAAAGCAAATGGGCCTTTACAAGTGGAATCACCCACAAGAGAGGAATTTAAACTTTACATTTTCTAATGGGCCCAAATAAAACTTATCATTTTATGAATATTTTATTTGGCAAAATACCATATATCTAACAAACATATGGGCCACTATATGCATCTAAGCCCAATTGCAAAAATACCACATATAGTGCAAACAGACATGTTATAATTGGATGGGCCTAATCATGTTACTATATGAGCAATCCTATGAATTTATGCAGAAATACCACAATTTATTTCATTTGCAAAAATACCACAATTAATTATCTAGAGTTTATCAAAAAAATTCAAATTAATTAAATTTTTACAAAAAATAAGTCAATTTAAATGAAATTTATCAACAATTAACAATAGTTAATTTAAATTTCATTTATCAACAATCAACTTGGTTTTAGGTTAATTTGAAAAAAAAATATTAATTTAATTTAAATAGAATTTATCAACAATTAACCAAAGTTAATTTAAATCCCATTTATTAAAAAAATATTTTATTAATTGGCTGAAAAAAAATGATATTTTTCAAAATTTAACCAATTTTAAATTTTAAAATCAATATCTTAACTATTTTCCAAAAATATCTTGTGTTGTTACAACTATTATCTAATATTTTAACCATTTAAAAATAATAAAATACAAATAGTTATAACAACCCTAAAATATCTCAAATAGTTAAACAAATTCAAATATCCATAAAAATATCTAACTAACAATGTTCAAATTTCAAATAATTTAAATATTAAAAACTATAGAATAAAAAGATATTTATATTTTCAAATAAAGATTTAATAAAAATTTCAAGAATTTAAATGAAAATATCTTAAATATCTGATATCATAATTCTAATATTTTAATATATTAAAAGATTTAAAATTAAGTTGTTAGTCTAATTTTAAATTTGAATTTGAATCTTTGTAGAAAATATCTAATTATTCAAATCTTAACTAACCAAAATATCTTATTTTAAAAAATTTAAATGATAAAACAAAAAAAAAAGATATTTTAGGTTTTGATTATAAATAATTTATTTCAACAAATTTTAATTTTATTTATTTTTCAAAAAAAAAAAAAAAATTTAAAATTCTGGATGAACAGTACCCGTATCGGGTACTGTTCACCGTGGTGTGCACTGGCTGCTGGTGGCGCGCGCGCGTGGATGGGCGGTGGCGCTCTGGGCGCGTGCGCGCGCGCATGGCAGCCAGAACAAAAAATTTCGAAAAAAAATTTTCTGCAATTTTTTCAACCAAAACCATTTTCTAATTAATTTTTACCATGTTTTACACAAAATAGAGCATATTTAAAAATTAATAGCATAGAAAACACAACAAAATAACTTAAAAATTGCTAAAATTCACATAAAATCAATATGTTCATAAAAACATGAAAAACCATCCAATTATTCAAACATATCAAATAATCCAATTTTAAACATGTTCATGCATGAAAATAAAGATTACCAAAGGCTCTGAGGCCAGTTGTTGGAAAAAACTTATACAGGATCTTTATTTATTTTCATGTATATCTAATATTAAACAAATTAATACAAGATAGCCTAAAACATGTTTCTAAAATTGAATTCAAAGAGAAACAAATAATATAATACTTACAGTATACGCAGCGGAATTAAGAGTCATTCCTTCAGTTTCTCTAACTCTTGTATCCTCTCTGTCGCAGAGTATTATCAAGAAACTGAACCGATCTTATATTTTCTTCACGATCTTCCAATGTATCCTTAGAACCACCTAGACTAGTGTGGGCAATTCTCAACACATGAGAAAGATATAGAGAGAAGAAGAGAAAATACAAAGAGGCTTAGAAAATGACTTGTGTTTAGAGAGAATATAAAACTATCAGAAAATCTGACTTATCAAAAACCCTATTTTGACTTCTCTATAAGCACTCCTTTTATAGACTCAATTAGGCCATTTAATTTAATTAAAAAATCAATAAAATAACAGCCATTTTGAAGCCCTAGGTCGAAATTATCATGGGCTATAGGCCCGTGAAATTTCCCATTTGATTATAAGTCCATTGGACTTAAAATCAAGGCCCGTATTATTTTCTATTGATTTAATTAATTAAATAATTATTTAAATCTTTTATCAAATTAATTATTTATAATTTGAACCTTGATTTAAACTTATTTATTAATTTAGATACCAATTTATCTTAATTAATAAATCTGCCATAATTTCTCTTTTCTTCTCAAAATTACACAACTCTGTGAAACTATCCAAAATTGACCTGGTCAACTTTGATAATTCTAATTGATGATTAAATCAATTAATTGAGACTATCTAGATGAATTTATCCAAGGTACAATGGGGACCATGGGCCTATGAAATCAAGCTCCAATAAGTTATCATAAATCTAACAAATAAATTTACTAACTTATTAATTCCTCGTGACTCCACTATAGACTTGGAATTGCACTATTGAATTCATAGAACGCTCTATAACAAATATAGATACGCTATTAATTATCCATTGTTACAACCATAATTGTCACTCAATCCTCTATAGACGGTCTACAATGAGATAGGACTAAAATACCATTTTACCCCTCATTGTATTTTATCCTTAAAACACTTAGTTCCTTGTAAATGATATTTCAGTAAACTAATTTAATTACTGAAATGAGATCTCTATCATTTAACACCTTGAACCAAACTAAAAGGAAACCATCGTTTCACTTCTTCATCAGAAGCTATAGATGTTCATATCTATGATTAACACTCCCACTCAATTATACTACCGAGTTCCCAAGATGTAAGTATGGGCTAGTCCGTAGGGTAAGCTGGTAACGAACAAGTCAAATAACTCAAATAATACAATCAGTTAGAATACTAACCACTCAGAATTGAGATTGAATTGACCTATGGTCAACTATATGATATGACTAGAATAGATAATAACGGTATGTTTACTTATCTTATCAACTGTCAATATCGGTCATGTCCGATGTAACAAATACATCCGATCTTATCTACTTTGCTAATGTTCTGGAAAGAACATAACACTGTAATGTGTAAGTAGATCATATCGTAGATTGGCAAGTCAGTGTAAATTCGGTGCACTGACTAATCTTAGGACTAACTTATTTTTAACATATAATCATATTTATATTCCACTGTGATTACGTCACTATAAATAATATTAGCTATATGCTCGGGATTTAATAGAAGTTTATATTAAACAAATAATCATGAAAATAAAACATGTGAGCAAAGTGATTGACCAAGTCAAAAAATGATTTCTATGTTGAAAAACAATGACATAGATTATGAGCATTAAATGCAAACTTTAATCACCAACCATACTCATAATCATAAATGCAAGATCAAGTATTTATTTAGAGCATCAAAATCAATAAATGCACATACCTCCTAATCCTTCCATGTGAGCCATTTTGCTTCAAGAACTTCAAAGAGAATCACCACCAAGATCACCAAACTTGAGCAAAGCCTAGAGAGCACTTGTGGAGCTATCCCCTTTTCTTCTTATTACCATATATCCTCATGACCACTTCTAACACCAATCACTCATATAAATACATGACATACCCTTATAACCCTAAGGGGTTATATTTACTAATAGGGCTTAAGTGGTCCTTTTTATGGTATACTATAATTTAATGGGCCAACTATAGTATTAAGGGTGCTCTCATGTGCCTCTAACATATAGTTAATTTATTAACCATCCCATTATGGTTATTAGTGTAAAATTAGGCACATAATTAATGATTGTGTATTATGGAATTAAACCTATGATTGTATTAGTTCATTATAATAATTCCAACATTCTCCCACTTGGATAATACAATCAAGCCACCATAACAATGTCTATCATTCCACATAAGGTAATCAAATAAAACATACATAACATCATATCTAGAGGATACACATATCATGTATGAATTGACCTTGTAGACATTCAATTCAAAACAATCATCAACAATCAATCCAAACATGCATGAGGTACAACAAAATTGAGATTATGCGCATTCATCTCGTTTTGTACCTGTCACTTCCATGAACAACAAAATATACGTATAAACATACATATGTAACAACAACAATAAAGAAGTGACTTCATCATCATAATGCATGTTCTTAACAAAACACAAGCCATAAGCAATCCGTACGAAATACTAGCATGTCCAATACAAAAATAACAAACTCCCACTGAGCTTAACAAGCTAGGCTCCCAACAATCCCATTCGGGCAACATGTTCTAAAAACACACATATAGGTAAGCCTTTCGTTAGTGGGTCTGCTAACATGCTAGTGGTAGGCGTGTACTCGATAAAAATGAGGGACTCAGCGACTTTCTCTTTAACAAAATAGTACTTTATATCAATATGCTTTGAGCGAGAAGTACTCCTAGTGTTCTTAGAGAAAGCTACTGCTGCAGAATTATCACAATACAATTTCAGCGGCCTCGTGATAGAGTCTACAACATCTAGTGTTGAAATGAAATTCCGCAGCCATATGGCTTGACAAGTAGCCTCATAACACGCCATATACTCTGCCTCCATTGTGGATGAAGCTGTGAGTGTCTGCTTGACACTTTTCCACGATACAGCTCCTCCAGCCATCATATAAATGTAGCCTGAAGTGGACTTTTTATCGTCCACGCATCCCGCATAATCGGCGTCACTAAACCCAACTATATCCAGAGTGTCAGCTCGCCGATAGGTCAACATATGATCCTTGGTACCCTGAAGATACCGCATGACCTTCTTAGCCACTTTCCAATGGCTAAGTCCGGGATCACTCAAGTACCTACCTAACACGCCGACAACAAAAGCAATATCAGGGCGTGTGCATACTTGAGCATACATAAGGCTACCAACCAGTGACGCATAAGGAACAACTTTCATTTCATCTCTCTCTTTATCATTTTGTGGACATTGAGCCTTTGAGAACTTGTCACCCTTCACTATCGGTGCTTTCCCAGAAGAACATGAATGCATGTTGAATCTTTTCAAGATCCGATCAATGTAAGTTTTCTGAGACAAACGAAGAATACCATTGGCCCTATCTCGAAGGATTTGAATCCCAAGCACATAAGAAGCTTCACCAAGGTCTTTCATGTCAAAATGGTTGAACAAGAGTTGTTTTGTCTCAGCCAACAGGTCAGAATTATTAGATGCAAGCAGGATGTCATCAACATACAATACTAAGAAAATGAAACTGCTCCCACTGACCTTCATGTATATACATTGATCCACCACATTATCCTTGAAACCATTTTGAGTGACAATCATATCAAACTTGAGATACCACTGCCTTGATGCTTGTTTAAGCCCATATATCGACTTCTTGAGTTTGCAAACCATGTGTTCTTCGCCAGACTTCTCAAAACCTACAGGTTGAGTCATGTACACATCCTCAGATAGGTCTCCATTCAAGAAGGCAGTCCTTACGTCCATTTGTTTGAGTTCTAGGTCAAAATGGGCAACTATAGCCATAATGATTCGCAACGAATCTTTGGTGGAAACAGGCGAAAAAGTTTCTTTGAAATCAATGCCCTCTCTCTGACTATAACCTTTAGCCACAAGTCGAGCCTTGTACCTCTCTACTTGCCCATTTGAGTCACGTTTGATCTTATACACCCATTTGCATCCGATGGGTCTACAACCTTTGGGTAGTTCAACCAACTCCTAAACTTCATTTTGTGACATAGAACTCAATTCTTCTTTCATTGCATCCACCCACAATGCAGATTTAGGACTATTCACTGCTTCTTGATAAGTGGCTGGCTCAGAATCATCTCCCACATCAAACTCATGTTCCTGCATATAGACAAGATAGTCATCAGGAATAGCAGGCCTGCGGGCTCTTTGTGATCTTCTCACCACAACCTCATCGTCCCCCAAATCAAGATTTTCATCTTGTACTGGATCCTGAGGTTCACCATGAGCTTCTATTGGAACTTGTTCAATCACAGGATCATTAGTAGGATCAGAAGCGGAAGCGGAAGCAACAGGTACAGGGACATAGACACGCTCTTCCCTGAACACAATTTCTCTTGACCCTTGACTTGAACCAAATTCATCCTCAAAATAGACAGCTCGGTCTGATTCTATCACCCTGGTGGTGTGAGAGGGACAATAGAACCTAGAACCTCTCGAACCAATACTGTAGCCTATGAAACTCCCACTGATAGTTTTCGGATCCAGCTTCTTAGATTGTGGATTATAAGGCCTTACTTCAGCTTTGCATCCCCAAACATGAAAATGACGCAAACTCGGTTTCTTGCCTGACCACAGCTCGTATGGCGTCTTTGGAATCGACTTGCTAGGCACTTGATTCAAGATATAAGCAGCAGTCCTTAATGCCTCACCCCATAAAAACTCTGGTAAGCTAGAATGAATTAACATACAACGTACCATATCAAGAAGTGTGCGATTCCTTCTTTCAGCAATTCCATTCTGCTGGGGTGTACCTGGCATTGTATATCTTGCATCAATTCCACATTCCTGCAAGTATCTGGCAAACGGCCCGGGGTTCCTTCCAGTTTCATCATAACGCCCATAATACTCTCCACCTCTATCAGAATTGACAGCTTTAATCTTCTTTCCCTTTTGGAGCTCAACATTCGTCTTGAAAATCTTAAAGGCATCCAAAGATTCAGACTTCTCACGAATGAGCTCAATATGACCATATCGGGAAAAGTCATCAATGAAGGTGATAAAGTATTTATAGCCGCCCATAGCAGGTGGAACAAAAGGCTCACAAATGTCAGTGTGAATAAGCTCCAATACATCTGTGCATCTGTCTGACTTACTCTTTCTAACCTTGGCAGTTAACTTTCCTTTTATACAATCAACACAGGCAGTGAAATCAGAGAAATCGAGATCCTGAAGTACACCATCTTTCACTAATCTCTCCATTCTATCTCTAGAAATATGGCCCAAACGTTTATGCCAAAGCATGGAAGATTTCAAATCTAATCTTGCACGTTTGGAACCAACAACAGCATTAAGAGAAGAAGAAGAAGGACAAGAGGGAGAAGTAACAGAAACAACATCAAGTAAATCAAGCTTATATAAATTTCCACATAAACTTCCATTTCCAACTAACATAGAGTCAAGATACAAAGTCAGATTTCCAGTTCCAAAAAGAAGACTATAACCTAGTCTATCCAAAATAGATACAGAAATCAAATTCCTCCTAATAGAGGGCAAGTAAGCAACTTCATGCAATTCCAAAAAATGTCCTGTATTCAACTGTAGTCTAACAGTCCCAAAATATTCTATTCTGACTTTAGTATCGTCTCCCATGTATACGTATTCCTCCAAACTATTCGGCCTTCTTCGATTTGTCACTGCCTGCAAGGAATTCGTAACATGAATCGTAGCTCCAGTATCTAACCACTAAGTATTTGAGGGCACATCAATAATATTGGATTCTAAGCAAACCAACACAAGACATTTACCTTTCTTCTCTAAGTGGGCTTTGAGCTTTCGACAATCGACTTTCTTATGCCCGAAACATTGACAAAAGTTGCACTTCCCTTTGAAATACTCATTCTTGTGACCAGTTGAAGATGAACTCCCTTGTCCATTTCCTTTAGGGTGGTTGCCTTTCTTCTTAGAAGGCCTTTGGTCACTAAAGTTGTTGGAAGTGGACTTTCTCTTCTGAGAATTGCTCGGGTTTGTTATCATGGAGATACTTCTTGCTTTTCCCTTTTTCATGTCCTCCTCTTCCTTAGTAAGAATAGCAATCATCTCCTCAATGGTCCATTGCTCCTTTTGAGCATTGTAGCTTGATCTGATCGAATCAAACTGAGAGGGAATGGTTTCCATCACAAACCACACCATGTAGTCCTCACCAAGATCCAATCCCATGCCCTTGAGCTTTTGATAACAACCCATCAGTTTGTCAATGTGAGACCTAATGTCACCTGAATCAGCATAATTGGTCCGATGGAACAAAGTCAGGCATTCATTTTTCTCATTCTTTGAGAATTTCTTGTATTTCTCCTTGATCGCAGCGAGAAAATCCTTTGCAATTTCAGTTTGGGGAATACTATCACGAATGGACTCATCCATGTGATACCTCATAAGCATCAGACAACAGCGATTGGAATGCTCCCAATCCTCATAGGACTTTCTGTCCTTTTCAGTGGTATCATCAGTAGGTTTCAGAGGTGCATCAATTCTCAAGGCCAAGTCCACTCTCATAAGAGTCAAATTCATCATGAGAGATTCTACCCACTGCTTGTGGTTAGTTCCATTCAGCGTCAACATAGCAGAGGTTCTTGGATTGCTTAAAGCTGAATGAGAAACAAGAGCAATAACCATTAAATGCATGTTGTAACAGAATCATGTCATTTGTGCTCTTTTTCTCATAAACAAATGATCGCAAAGTAACAAATGATCATTATGTATGCTAGAGTTCTCAGACAAATTTAACAAGATGGAACTCATACACAGGTAAGAACAATCTATTAAATATTATAATCAAATACGTTAATTCACTATCGAAAGGATAGATAAATTGTGATTCATAATATTTAATAATCTTCTTCACCATATTAAGCATCTTTAGTAAGTAATTATCATCGATAGGATAATTAATTACTTATAAGGATCTTAATGTTATTTGGAGGAAAATACAATACTTAAATAAATTAATATTTAAGTGTTCCTCATTACCAAACAATTTTCCATGCTTAATCTTACGATAGCCAAGAAAATAAGCACTAATTGTTGAAATAAATTACAAAATTTATGCCACAATACTAAAATTAATAACCAAAATATGAATAAAATTCATGCATTAGTATTGTACATACCCAAAAATGATAGAAAATTAAAAAATTCATAAAAATATGAAAAATGGCCCAAAAAATACTCTACACGCGCCCCACGCGCCCTCAATTTTTTTTTTTATTTAAAAAAAAAAATTATTATTATTTTTTAATAGGGCCGTACGGCATGTCGTTTTCCAAAAACGACATGTCGTTTGGATGAAACGACGCGCAGCATAGGTCAGAAACGACCTGTCGTTTTGCGCAGAAAAGGGCTGAAAACATCAGAAAAACGACATGTAGTTTTCTGCCTGACAGAGGGAAAACGACATGTAGTTTGCCAACCCAGTAAACCATGGCCTGAACGACATGTCGTTTTTTTCACCCCTGTCACTCAAATTTGACCCGTGGGTCTGGTTTTCGGGTCAATCGGACCCGGTTCGCAACCCGGTCGTAAATAACAGCTCCGACCACCAAATGCGACGCCGTTTTGGGGTTTTGTTCCATTTTTAATCCTCTATCATTTTCCAATACCCATTTACTCCAAAAACACAAAATAATACACCAAAAAATGATGAATCCGAAATGGGTTTCTCCATTGTTAAAACTCATATATACCTCAATGGAAAATGTAAACAAAATGCTCCCAAGACATATATGAACACATTTGAAGGAATAAAACTCATATTCACACAACATCAAACTTATTAATCCGAAAAAACATCATAAATTTCAGATTTGAGAATATGGGTTTATGAAAAAATTTTGAGCTCTAAAATCAATAACTTTGGCTCTGATACCAATTGTTGAAAAACAATGACATAGATTATGAGCATTAAATGCAAACTTTAATCACCAACCATACTCATAATCATAAATGCAAGATCAAGTATTTATTTAGAGCATCAAAATCAATAAATGCACATACCTCCTAATCCTTCCATGTGAGCCATTTTGCTTCAAGAACTTCAAAGAGAATCACCACCAAGATCACCAAACTTGAGCAAAGCCTAGAGAGCACTTGTGGAGCTATCCCCTTTTCTTCTTATTACCATATATCCTCATGACCACTTCTAACACCAATCACTCATATAAATACATGACATACCCTTATAACCCTAAGGGGTTATATTTACTAATAGGGCTTAAGTGGTCCTTTTTATGGTATACTATAATTTAATGGGCCAACTATAGTATTAAGGGTGCTCTCATGTGCCTCTAACATATAGTTAATTTATTAACCATCCCATTATGGTTATTAGTGTAAAATTAGGCACATAATTAATGATTGTGTATTATGGAATTAAACCTATGATTGTATTAGTTCATTATAATAATTCTAACATTCTATTCTTTTATTGATAATAAAATGAGATTACAAAGAATTTGGATTTTAATTAAGGCATAAAACCCAACAAAAATGTATAACTATTGAAAAATTATAAAGTAGTCTGAATTTTTTGAATGAAGCAAGCTAACGAAGGCACAATATAGCGACAGCTATAAGCTATTGGCATATCTACATTCAAAAAATTCAGCCGCTAATATTTCCCCCCAATTTGCTTTTTCGCTCTTCCCTCTTTTTTTTTCCCTATTCTCTTTTCCTGTCCGTGTCCTCCGACCTCCCTCTCTCTCTCTGACCCGCCCTCTCTCCTCTCCTCTCTATGCGACTCACTTTCTCTCCTCTCTTCATTTTTCATCTACACTACTAACTCTTTCACCTGTTCCATTTCTCTCTCTACCCCTTTTCAGATTCATATATACACATATAATCCTGATATATATAAATATATATGGATAGAAGTAACCAGATGCGCAAGCAGATTGCCGTAATGAGGCAGTCTCTCTTTGATCAGGTAATTAGATTTTCCTCTTCAGATTTTTTTCACACAAGTATATATATATATATATATTCGTATTTGTGTCTCTAGTATCCTCTATCTTTCTTTATGATCATGAAGAGTAATCATTAATCTATCAGAAAGAAAAATGATGATGAACCCTTTGAATTTGTAATAAAATTACTTATATATATGAGTATATAATATATTAATGTGATTTTATTTTAAACAATGATTTTCAGGGATTTCTAGATGAACAATTTATCAAGTTGGAGGATCTGCAAGATGATGCTAATCCTAATTTTGTAGAGGAAGTGGCTACCGAGATTCATCTAGACTCATCTATAACCTGGACCAAGCACTGTCAGTTCCCTACCCAATCCTAATCAATTATGAACTAATTAGTATATATATATATATATATATATATATGCATTACTTATTAATTCATCATTAAAAGTTATATATATATATATTCATGTGTTATTAACTTTGTTTTCTCTCTCTCTGATTAGCTACGAAGAAAAAACCAGTTTTGATTTTAAGGTATATATATTTATATATATGTTTATATATAATTCTGTATAGATTTAAAGATTTCAAAGTTTAAAATCCTAAAGTCTCAAAGTTTAGGGTTCAAATTTGTAGTAAATAATTATGTGTTATTGTTTGGATTTTAAGTTGCACACAAAGTGTTTGATAAAATACACTTAATGTGCTGCAGTACCAACTCTGCATTTCTATTAAACAGAGGGTACTGATTATGCATATTCCCCAAAGCACTTGAACTCGGAAATTGATGAAGCACCTACTAAACCCTCTGCCAAAATGTCAAAAAGATTTATGGTCATCAACCATGTTTTGTTTACTATGCTATGGGTTATTTTCTATGTTAATTATTGGAAGAGATGACTTGGTTCATGTATCTACGAGAACCTTTACTATACAAGTAAAAAAGAAGAAATATTAAATCAGTCTTTTTTCAACATGAACCATGTTTTTTTTCTGTGCAAATATTGTTTAAGTTTTTTAAGTCCTTGCAGTTTGTTTCATATTATATAAATGACTGGACCAAAATCTTTTGTGATGCATGTGGGTTGATTCATAGTTTTCAAGCTCATTTCCTTTTTTCTTTTTCTGTCTTTAGTTTATAGAACAACCCTTTAGGTCCTTGAAGTGGAAATATGGCTTCTTTAATTGATATAGCAGTTGGAGCAGCCATAAATATACTCAGTGCATTTTTTTTCTCCCTGATATTCGCCATACTCCGGATTCAACCGGTCAATCATATGGTCTACTATCCAAAGTGGTATCTTAAAGGGTTAAGGAATAGTCTGCTGCGCGCGGGTGCATTCATAAGTAAGTTTGTCAATTCATTACTAAAATAATCCCCAAGGAAAGGGTATTTGGTGCTAACTATTATATTAGCTTGTTTATGACATAGTACACTTACATATATTGCACTTAAAATTGACATAGCACACTTACATTTATAACATGGAGCATCACTTTTGGTTCTTGTGATCACGTTTAGGTTCAATAGTATAAAATGCTATACAAAAGTTTGACATTATTAGCATATTGCTTGATAATTCATAGTTATATTGGACTCTAAGTTTCATTATTTTGGACTAGCATTTATTTGAGCACAACACTTTTTTAGGTTCTCATTCATACTTGTATTACTTTTGAGTACAACATATTCCATGTTATAATATTTCAAGCCGTAATTTTATTTTTAGGTAGTGGAATTAGTGAGAAGCATTAGAAAAGCTTGATATTGATTGGAAGAGGTATATTCTTTTATTCTTTTTAATATTATACAAGTGTATGTTAGAGGAGTTTGAATATCTTAAATATTCATCCATAGTGAAGTAGGTTATGGGATTATAATTGTGTGCTGCGGTGATAACGGAAGGTTGAGAACTTGCATGTTTTAGTGAAGTAGGTTCTGTGATATATATAATTGCATGCTGGGGGAGATATAAGGAAGAAAATTTGTTTGTTGTTTGAATTGATATTGACAGATGGTTGTGTTACAAATATAGAGGAAGTGTTGTCCGTTTTAAATTTAGCAATGTAATTAAAAATAATGGGACAAGAGATAAATTTTTTATTTTTTTTTGCTTGAAGACCTTAACTACACTAACCAAATCATAAAAAATAGTATGAATGGTTTAGATTATGAAAGATTAATGTTTTACTTTCATTTATATTCAAATAAAGCTCAAGCAGTCATATATTGAATATGACAACAAAAAAAAACTAGCTTTTGCAAGAGGGTTGTGGAATTGTAGCACAATAGCTTTTGCATAGGGTTCCATCGTAGGGACGAAGATGCTCTCTCAAGTGTGTTTTTGAGCATGTTTGAATTTGAGAAATCATTATATAAATTTGAAACTGGATTATTGTTTCAATGTTCTGAGGCTCCAAGATGTGTTTTATTGTTTTGAGGCTTAATTTATTTTACGTTGAAAGATTATTTGCATTAATTTGAAGTTTTTGTCTAAAGCATAAATAATATCTTGATTTTTTTTAGATTTATTGATTTTAGTGTATATTATGTATTTATATTTTTTGTTGGATACTTTGCTTTTGATTCTATTATGATTATTTAGATTTAGGGTATATATATATAGATTCTTCTGTTGGTGGCTTTTGGTACCCTGTATATAATTTTATATTTGGTATTCTATGGCATATTTGTATTGTGTCTACTCTGTTAGTGCTGAAGACTTTGTGCTATTATCATTGTAGTCTAATAGTTTGATCATTTTCTTACTTAAATAATATCTAAGTTATTTTTTTCTTCCAAACTGTGATTGTTTTTACCATGTTGGATGGCCTTAGTTGAAACAATGTATTATTTAAACAATTGAAAATCTTCTAAAATGGATTGATTATCACTTTGTTAAAAATGTTGCGCTTGCATAGAATTCATAATTATATGGCTATTTATTAAAAGAAATATATATGCTTGACCAAAAGAAATTATGATTTTCTATTTTGCGTAGACTTTCAAATGTGAATTAGATTTATAAATTTGGATTAGGCTTATTCACAACTCGTTGTATTACTTTAACAATTTTGTTTGGTATGCTCGTTGTGTTACTTTAATAACTTTAACAAATGTCACCTGGTATGCTTGTGTTACATATTAATGATCTATTATATTTATGTTCTTGGTGCTCTTATTTACAATTATATTATCTTTTCTTTTCTTGCTAAGTACTATGGACTTAGAATCTTATGCATATTACCTACACAGGGCATGTCTTTATATGTGTATATATGTATATTAATTTCTCGATGTTTATTGTATATAATGTGCTATGAATTATTGGTAATTTGGTTTGTTAATGTCTATGTGATTTCATAAACTAACTAGCTTGAGCACTTTTAAATTGAGACTGACAGGTATGCATTTCCATTGGTCATTGTAATAGAGTTAGTAATTCTACAGCTCATTCCTTAGCAAAACTTGCATTATCTCTTGATTCCCCTAGAGTTTGGTGGCCTGGTTTGCCTTCATGTCTGTGGCCTTAAAACTCTTTATGTTTGATGTTTTTGCTTCATCTTGGCTGTTTGCCCAATAAAATTCTATGAATTTCACTCAAAAAAAAAAAAAAATTAAGACTAACTACTTAAGCCATAAGACTATCCAATTTGATAAGAAAAATACAACTTTTATATAAATTATTTTTGTGACTGAAAACCACAATCATCCTTTTTATTTATTCTGCAACCTCAAGTTCTTTATTTATTTTAGTTTTGGTTTAACTTTAATGGTGTTTATTCTGTATTGTAGGCTAAAACTCTACTTGGATATTTAAGAAAACCAAGACAATTATATAAGAGAACCAAGGCAACACGAAATTCTTCTTCAAGTTGTTGGGTATTATTTTCTTTCTTGCTTGTAAGAATTATGTAGAGTGAGGGTTTGATGTATTATTTACATCGAGAATAATGAATTTTTATTGAGAATTATAATGAATTTTCATTGAGACTTATTTAGTCTCATGGGGATTAGATGTATTATTTACATTTCAATTGTATGAATAAATGTTGTATGTATATGAATTTTTATTATGATAAATATAATTTTTTTTACAAAGTATGGTAATAATAATTAATTATGTGAGTAATTTTTTTATTTAAATTTATATCAAACTTCACTTGTTAAAAATATAATTAAAAGTTTTAAAAAATATATATCGAAAAATTATTATATATATAAATTTAATGTTATGGCGACACCTATTAATTGTTGGCGTTGTCAGCAACGACGACACCTATTAACTGTCGGCGTTGTCAGCAATAGCGACATCTATTAACTGTCGGCATTGCCAGCAACGGCGACACGTATTAACTGTCGGCGTAGCCAGCAATGACGACACATATTAACTGTCGGCGTAGCCAGTAACGACAACACTTATTAACTGTCGGCGTAGCTACCCTACGCCGGCATAGGCAAATACGACAGTTAGTCGACTGTCGTCATTGCTCAATAACGACAGTTAAAAACTGTCGGAAAATCTCATATTTGTAGTAGTGATAACTTGCGAAAGTAAGTAGATGTTCATATTTTTTTATTTTGTAGTAAAATAGGCTAATTACATTTTTAATATTACATATTATCAAATATGTCTTTTAACAAATTATAATTTTATGATATATGTATATTAGTTTTGTTTAATTATTTTATTTTGGGATTATTTTTATTTTTTTTATGGGTTGTTGCAAGATATATCATACCACAAAATACATATTTTGAGTTGAAAAATAATATACCAACAAAACTTACAAAATTATTACAAAAAAATATATATTATGCTAACAAAATTATATACTACTATTAAAATGTATAAATCACGATACAAAATTATATACTACCATTATGTATAATAAGATAAAAACTAAATATATATAAAAAAAAAAGATATAGCATACCACAAAAAAACATATACACTAGTTGGAAAATAATATAACAATAACCCATAAAAAACTTAAAAAATCAATATAACTTTAAAATAAAAATTAATTAAACAAAACTAATATACATATACCACTATATTAAAGTCATACACTTCTAAATAAATAAATAAATTATAAAAAAATGACAATTTAGGTAATCAACAATATAAAAATGTCATTTCTCTACAATTTTAAAAATCATAACATTAGCTTCTTAATATCATTATTTTGGGTCATGTACTATAATTTTTATATACTTTAATAGGATTCAATATGCCTCTTCAACAAAATAGGATTAAAGATTTTTGTTATTACAACCAATAACGGTTTTGCCGGTGCCTCTTGTAAAGTGTGCCGACAAAAGACAACCTTTTGTCGACGCCTTTATTTTTAACGCATTGGTAAAAAGACAATGGAAATCAAGCACCCAATCACCTTTTCACCAACGACATGAGATGTCGGTGTAGAAACTCATTGTTGGCGTCATTGGAGTAGTGTGCTGGCATAGTTATGTTTTGTTGGTGTCTAGAGTACTAGTATATCGCGTCGACAAAGGAGTCCCGGGAAAACATAATTTTGGTTGGAATTTTTTACTTATACCGGCGTATAATGCGCTAGCAAAGGTGTGGAGGGAAATTTCCTACATGTTAAAAATGGTGAAAAAAGTTGGTAGGAACTACCTTGTGTCGGCGCGTAAGTTAAGTTTTGCTGGCGCATTGGAACGCGCTGACAAAAGGGCTACTGAATAAATGATTTCTGAGATACCTTTTCTTCTTCCACCCCCATTTCTTCTCAGCACCTAGGAGCATTTTCTTTTCTTTTTTCTCTACGCCAAGTGAACCTCTCATCCCCTTCCTCACCATTACTCACTCTTTCACCCTCTCACCATTACTCACTCACCTTCTCATCATCCCCCTTCCCCTCTCTCTCAGCTGGGACAAGTGAGTCCCTTTTTTACACTTTTTCTATATGTTCAATATTTGCATTTTATCATGTCTAATTCTTATTTTTTTAGATGCATTAATATTGCAAAATTTTGAGATTTGAGTGGGTTAAAACTAAAGGCAGCTAATTAAAGGTTTGGTTTTTTATCAATATTTTAGTTTTGAATATGTGTAGAAGTAAAGTCCTAAATTACCTAATAAGGCTTAGGGCCTTGATTAGGTGTTCATAGACTAGCTAAGCTCTTTAGTTTTCTTCGACCAATAGGTCGGTCAAGCATTTAATGCTCAAGTTGATTAGATCTAATCATTTCGGCATGCGGTTAGAACGCTAATGCCGCTCTTGACTCATAATTCTATTCTATACGACCAGCGGTCAGTACTATTGTCGATCACGACTGATAAGTTAGAACTTCCCGACTAGTACTAAACACTGTTTCCGTTTCTGACTAATAAGTCAGTGCCATTCACAAATAAGCAACCCTGCCAGACATTTACAATGCAACCAATGTCCATATATAGAGCACTCAACATGCCTCATCAATAATCATGTATGTCACATACTGGATACAGTTTTTTTACCTCAAGTTCGAGCGTAAAATAAATAAAGAACGACCATTGAGAACGATCTAGTCCTTAGGTCCCTTAGCGGTCACCTAATCATAACCAAATATGAAATTCCATCAATAAAATAAGTAATAAAAATGTTCATGAACTAAAACCCAGCTCCCGAGACCTCGAATCTTACTAAAACGGTTAGTAGATTCAATCTCGAGCCTTAAGATTCGAAAACATGCGCACCAAACTAGTTAAAACCCATCCAGACACAAAAAGAATAGGTGGGCCGCAACCTGCCCCCCAAGGGTCGCGACGCGCCTCCAAGACAGGAAGCCCCCTGTCTGGGTGCCAGGGGTGGGCCGCGACTTGACTCTGAGGGTCGTGGTGCGCCTGCCAGACAAAGCCCAGGGGAGACTGTGGGGTTCATTCAAGTCGCGCTTGCATGAACTCGGTCGTGACTTGACCCTGCGAACCCAACTCCCCTGCATATTTCTCAATCTAAACCTCAACCAAAACTCACCAAACCAATCCCAATATCACAATTAATCATTACCACAACATTACCACCATTCTAACAACAAATCCCAAATTCTATAACACTTAAAACATCCTCAAACACCCAATTACACAATCAAATATCAAGCTTATAAACCACCTCAAAAACAGAGTAAAAACTTGAGATTTAAACTAAAAGTCCTTGCCTCAATCCCAGAGTTGAACCCTTTTCAGTTGCTGGTCACTAGCCTAAACTCTCAAGCCTTAAATCCTCAGGTTAAGCTTCAAGCCTAGCTTCAAAAATCCAATGGAAGGAAAGAGAGAAAGATGATCGAGAGATATAAGAGAGGGGAACTCTATTTTTGCTGCCTATGTAATCTAAAACCTTCCTTGGCTGAACATATCTAATGATCACAATGACCAAAATGCCCCTAGGGTCATTTTAATTCCTCAAAGCCACCCAAGGGTATGACTGTCATTTCCCACATATCCCGTTAATCATAATTAACGTCCTCCAATTCCCATTACTTCCAATATCCTAAAATAATTAATAAATCATAGCTCGTTACCCGCTCATTCCTAGTAATGTACTAAGCATCAATTTATCCTCAGGCTTACCCCGAGCCCGGTAATTAACCCCATTATGACCAAGCCGCTAACTTGCATCCTAGGATCGTCTCGTGCCGAATATCTCAAACATATCCACATAATAATGTGGTCTCACCCATATATCACATACATGCACATAAATATACAATTATGTCTTTAACGAGCCAAAATTATGAAAATGCCCTTCTAATAAGAAGTGGGCCCACATGCATGAAATTATCATCATATAATAATATAACTCACATAATCATGCATATAATCACATAATCGCATATTAAATCAATTATGGCTCTCCTGGTCCCCTAATCCAGGCACTAAGCCACATTAGGGAATTTGAGACATTACAGTACCAATTCTTGGTGACTGGTTTACCATGTGCGTAGCGGAATGCACGGGTGGTGGGCCCATGGATTTCAAAAAAAATTATTTAAACAATATTTAAATAATTGGATTCATTAACATGCGTACATTAATCAATGACATAGAAAAGATAAGGAATTTTACCAGTTGTACAACTATAAAGATTTCTCGCTATCTTTTCGTATCTTCTACGAACATCCAATCCTTAACAGTCTCCAAAATCCTCAAACCAAGATCTTCCAAAATGGATCTCTACACCTCAAGTCGCGAGTGGTCACATAGAGTAATGGTGGGACTTTTAGTGATTCACAAGATATTCTCAACACATGAGATCTTGGAATTTTCAAGTCTCACATGATTTTCAGGGATTGAGAAAATAATACGATATCTATTTCTCTCTCTATGAAAACGTAAAACTTAAAAGAAGACTCTAGAAACTCTTTTCCATCAGATAGATTTATAAAAGAATAATAAATTCAAAATTTAAAATTCAAACTATAAAAAAATTATTAAATAATAAATTAAATAAATAAAATAAATATCCAAGACTGAGTCAATATTGATAGGATTTATGCCCTAAAAGAATGTAAATACATTTTATTGATTTAAATAAAAGTACAATTTTATTATATTTGAATGTTATAATTATTATTTGAATAATATATATGAATATCAAGAAATTTCATATTCATTTATGAGGATATGATCTTGTATTAGTACAAGATAATTAGATCATATACAATGAATAAAATTCTCAGTAACATATTAAAGTAAGAAATCTTCAATGAATGGTTTCTAGTACGGTACTAAGCATACGGGATGCAAGTAGTCTAGATTCAGATTACTGATGTGGATAGACAATTTGGTAAAGGTATTGTATACAATAAAGATTATATATGACATGATCGATATGAATTAACTATCTTTATAAACTTATTGTTTGCCATAAAGATTTAATTCTTATCATAATAGATGATCATTTGTAGATTAGTACAAATCCTGAGTAGTCATGAACTTCTGTTTGTGCTTATTGGATCTTTTGATTCACTCGTTAATGTTTCTTAGTATAACGAGGCTAGTGGTTTTGTCTTAGAGATTCAATATCATGAATGGTTGGGAACATGATTTACAATAATAGAATTCATACTTTCCTAACGGATCAAATATTGGTTCTCTTAAGGGTTAATTCTGGAACTGAATAGTTATTGAGCTCAAATCTATAATTTGATTATAGATTAATTATTTGTTAGTGGATTAATGGTACTTAAGGAATAAGAGGTAATTAGAAGGGTTAAACAGTAATTTTGACTAGCCTAATTAACGAACCAATAATTGGAGGAGAGAACTACATTTATTGATTATATCAATGGACTACAAAGAAAACTCTGTAAATATAATTCTATAAATACTTAGAGTACAATTCCATATTTATAGTGGAGTAATCATGGAATTAATAAATAAGATTATTAGATTAAAGAGTCTAATCAATAATCTGGTTTATTGGAGCTTCGTATTATAGGTTCATGGTCCCTAGGTCACCTCTGTCCTACATTGTCAATGGAAAGAATGTCATAAGGAAGATTTGTATAGAGAATGAGTAAATTGCAAAGGAATTAATTTTCCTAGGCAAGGAAATAATTATGTGATAATTATGGGTAATTGATTAATTATGAATTAATTAATTATATAACTGTATAGTTTTTTATTTTAAAAAATATATGTTAAAATAAATATTAATCATGTTTGGATTAATATAGAGAAAGATTAATAATTATCTTATTTATAATAATATATTTATTTATTTAAAACTGATATTTATTTTGGGATAAATATATTATCTTAAATATTAATTAAACAAACAATATTTATTTTGGGATAAATGTATTATCTTAAATATTAATTAAACAAACAATGAGGGTGTGTGGCGCCACCCAGGGATAGAAAATATCCTTAGGATTTGAATTTTGAATTTGAAATTTGTTTGTTTATTTAATTATTCTTTTTAAATATGATTTAAATTAAATAATTAAATAAGTTGTAACTTGTTGATGCGGTTTTTCGCCAACAGTGTATTACGTAATTAGCTGGGATAGATTAGTGCTTAATGATAAACCGTAATAAGGAAAATGATACTTAGAAATGCCAGAAACGAAATATCAAGAACACTCGTTCCTTTTTACGTAGTTCGGAGGTTAAAATCCCCCTAGTCCACGAGTCTATATTATTACTATATATCTCTCTATATTTTGACAGAGTATTTGCCTTACAGAGAAAAAACCAACCTCTCACCCTATCCAAGATCTTGGTATATATTGAAAAACAATTCCTGGGTAGGCGTTGGGGCCATCACATTAATCTAAATCCCTCTTGTGACCTGTCTTGCACTAATGATGAATATTACAATTTATATTAAGGCATGGTCTAATCATTAGGTAAAACTGATCATGGGTCATCTGGCATAATCGGACATGTGATGTCTGATCATGCACGATTATATTACGTGTCTGGGAATTCAGGGATAAATGGACATGTGATGTCTGATCACCCACGTTTATATAACGTATCCAGGTTTATAAAGATCCCTGGAAATGGAAGATCTCTAGCGTACCCTGAGCTGAGCGTAGCGTCAGTTCGCGTCTCGGATGCTATGCTTCATATATGTCTCCAGCTCGTGTCTTATTGCTTTGTATTCATCAGCTCATGCTATTTACCTGGGGAGTCGCACTGTCTTCGCAGAGGAAATATGAACTTGCGGATCAGCTAGTACTGTTCTTGGCTAGCCAGTTGTACCCGAGCTGCCTAAAAGACACGTGCTGAATCTCAAGACGTACATTTGCCCCCCAAATCCCTGCCCGTGTCTTATGACGTCATTTTTTGACTGACACGGTGGGGACTTTTAAACTTCTGCTGCGATTACCCAGGTTCGTCCACTACTTGAGTACAGGGCACGTGAAACGTCATGATTGGCGTCTGTTCGGGTTTCGAGGATTGTATTAATGTCCTGGCCAACTTTTTGCCACCGTTTAATCTTTCAAAACATGATCCTCGTATCTTACACCGACTTGATCGGACGGTCCACGTCGCTTTATACCTTTTACGTATAAATAAGGTTGGCAATTTCCAGGATTCACCACCTTTCATTCGAAATTTTTCTACATTTTCTCTTTTCTGCATCTCCAAACCCTTCTTCCTTCTCAGAAAAAATCCAAAGATCACCTGTTGTCAAACTCTTAGAAACCCAACTACTCAGGAGTCTTCCAGAAACTTTCCCTTACAACGTCTACTCCTTTTATTGAAGAATACACTGTAAGGTTTTTGTTTTTAAAGAAGTTTTTCTTTTACTGGCTTCTGTGTGTTTCTCTTATTTTTTTTATCATGCTTATCTGCACTTCACCGTAGTCAACATTAGGTTGTTCCCCAAATGTTTTTGGCACACAGGCTTCAACTTAGGTTTATTGAGTAGGCCTTAAAATATCTTTAGGATTGGGATGTTCATGAAACTGGGTAATTTCTGGGTAATTTTAGGAAGTACCCATTCGGTATATAGAAGATGAAAGATTTTTAGGGCTCGAAACTAGGTTGCTTAGGGGCTACGCTTCTTGGGTGGTTTTGGCTCAAACTTCCCCTAAGGAAAGTAGTGGCCTGATCGTCTGACATGCGGATCCCTAAACATCAGGGGTTTGTTGGGAAATCTAGGCCCATAGAATAGGTAGCGCGTGGTCATCACGCCGCGGGCTGAGATTATCTCAGCTCGTGCACTAAAAGCCTTAGCCTTCCTGTTTTCATGCCTTTATATAAATTCTAGGTTGCCTACTAAGTGATTCACCATTCTTGTTCGCTAGGCGATCTAATGGCGCCCAAGAAGAGCATACCCAAGAAGAGTGCAATTGGCTCATCGTCCCAGCAAGCCAACAAGGGAAAGGAGGTCGCACCAAAATCCCCTATCCCTCAGTTTGGCCCTTCGGTGGAGAAGGAGGTCGTGGTCGGACCTGATGTCTACTTCGAGGCGGAGAAAATAGTCTCCAAGATCACGACCCAAGGAAGGGTCAACAAGATAATACTGTCCCACAACATTAAGGTCGGGACTGGCGCCCTCATCGTTCGACCTCCCTTTGAAGGGGAGCGGAGCCACGCACCACTCCAGAGCGATTTTGCGGCCTGGAGCGATGAGCACTTAAAGGCAGGGGTCTTCCTCCCCCTCGACCAATACTTCGCCAACTTCCTCAATTACATGAAGTTGGCGCCGTTTCAACTCCCCCTGAACTTGTACCGACAGCTGGCGAGGTTGAAATACCTCTTCCTGAAGCAGATGTGGGAGGTCCCCACTCTTGCGGATATCCTATATTTCTTCTGCCTCAAGGCCAGCCCGGATCAAAAGGGGCAAGGTGACGGGTTTTATTATTTGACCCGATTGCCGAACTCACCCGCAGTCATCGAACTACCCAGCCATCCCAACGACTATAAGGATCAATTCTTCATGTCGAATGAGTTTCGCAACTACGAACATCGATACTTTAACCGTCCTCGTAAGTCTTCTTTCCTTTCTTAGCTCGTGAATTTATTTTCTTCGTGTCTAGAGTCTTCTCGCGTGTATACTAACTGAGTAGTATCTTCATGCAGCCATTTTTGCGAGGACGGCCAAATCTGTGACCCTCAGGGGTTAATATGATACCCTAGCGGGGCTTCCGCCTAGCGAGAAGGAATACCGCCAGCTCGTGTCTGATGACACGATGTTGGTGTGTAAGTTAATTACTGAAGGCCAAACTTTGGCTTTGAGAAGGACTCGGGCTAACTTCCGATAGTCCGCGAGCTAGCGCCTGTCCCTGAGGGGGTTACTGAAGCCGACGGAGGTGAAGAGGAAGAAGAAGACGAGGCACCCCTCGTGTGGAAGAGGCGAGCTCCAGAGGGTGATCGGAACCCTGATGTAGAGCGAGCTTCATCGGGGGCAGCAGCCGGCCCCTCTGGCCAAGGTAACCCATACCCCTTTAGGGATTTAGATAGGGTAGTCACCGACCTTAGGCTAGTTAGGTTTAACCTAAACCAGCTCGTACATCGCCACCCTAATGACCCCGACCATAATATAACCTTGCTCCAGTGTGTGGATCATTTAGTGTTACGCCACGACATGGGCCGTCCTAAAGGAATTGTAGTCATAGACAATACCCTATCCTTTAGGTCAGCCCTTTTTGAAGAGTACGGGACCAACCTTAGGTCGTGGTCCTCCCTTCTCCAAGGTGTCTTTGCCCCTGGACTTAGGCAATACGTGGAGGAGTCCAGCCCCGAGGTAGAACCTGAGCCTGAACCTCCCCTAATCAAAGAAGTTATAGACTTAGGCTCCCTTTCTCCCATAGCGATTCTAAGGCCGGAGGTCGTGGCAATAGACTCTTCCTCTAGCTCGGAGGGTAGGAATTTTTGTAATATCCTATACAAGCATACATATTTTATGTAGACTGATGATTTTTTAAGTATACTAACGTCCTTTCCATTCTTTTTCAGGCGAGGAGATGGCACAATCCGGGGTCCCTGACATCCGCGCACTCTTCCAGGAAGGGAAATCCTGCTTCGGGCCACTCGTGAAAAAACCCCGGCCTGCACCGAAGAAGGCAATCCCTGCTGCCGGGACGCCCTCCAAACCTCCGGCTAAGGGAAAGGGCCAGAGCTCGACAGCTCCAACTGTTGCAGCCCAGGAGAAAAGGGTTGCGCCTCCACCTCCTCCCCGCTTTCCCCCTGCTCCTTCTCGGGATCAGGTAGCATCAACTGATCCCCCAGCTCCCATTGTCCCTGCTACCACCGTACGCATCCCGGTCAACACCCTGGACCTAGAGAAGATCCCAGATACCTTTCGGGGGACTATCTATGAGATAGCAAACCATACGGTGGAGCATTTTTACAAAGCCAATCCAAGGGATCTGAGGGTGATCGAGGAAAGGAGCACGAAGAACGTCATGGAATCTGCGCTGGGGATGAACCTTACAGTAAGCTAACTTTCCTTAGCTAAATATACTCTCTTGATTTTGTCCCAGCACGTGACAAACTTGCTTCTTTACTTTCCGTAGGCGGTCTTGGCTCAGCACCGAAGTATAGCTTGGTCCAGAGCAAGGAACGAAGAGCTCAAGGCCGAGCTCCAGACCACTCAGCCGCCCTGACTGCCACACAAGCTGCCCCCGCGATTGCTCAACAAGGCGAACTAGGTGCCAAGGCTACCCTAATAGCGGCTCAGGAGGGTGAGTAGGCTACAAAGGCTGCCCTAGCTGCGACTCAAGAGGGCGAGCAAGCTGCAACTGCTTCTTTGGCTGTTCTTCAAACCGAGCTCACGGAGGCCGAGGTTGCTGCTAAGGAGGAAAATATGGCCTCGATCTCCTCCATGGAGAGTATGCTATATCATTTCTGGGCCTTCAACTAGGATGGCAACTTCTCCTTCCTGGCTTTCGAAGTGTGGGAGCCTTACCTCGAGAGGTTCAAGGCTCGGCTTCAACAAGAGCCGTCCGAGACCGGGGAGGCCTCCACTGCTGGCGAGCAGAAAATCGTGGAGGTGACGTCCTCAGAGTGCCCTAGGGGGTCCTAATTTTGTTTTGTTCTTTTGTAAACATTTGCCGCTTTGGCTCGGCGCGAGGTTACTCTCCTCGAGATAATTTATTTATAATTCCAGTATCTACTTTTTCATCTATTCCTTGATTTTTTTTTCTTATGTTTATGACTTGCACATTCAAGATCTTAGGAAATGATTTTTAGATCTTGATAGATACTTTAATTTTGGTTACGACCTAAATTAATGATTGATTTATATCCTACCTGTTAAGTATCAAGCCTTGGAACCGGTTGCATCCGGGATTTTGAATATTCCAAACTTAGTTTTTGTTAGGTTTTATTGTTATCCGAGCTTCTGAGGAAGCCACTGGTTCTTAAATTTTGCTAACTTCCAAGTTTTGGACCTGGTTTAATCTAGGATATTTAATTAAAACTTAGTTCGTATTAGGTTTATCGACACCTCGTGTTTTTTTTTAGAAAAAACACTGGTTAATTAATTTTACCAACTTCCAAATTTCGGACCTGGTTGTATCCAGGATATTTTTGGACCTGGTTATATCCAGGGTTTTTGATGATTTAAAACTCAGTTCATGCTAGATCTATTAACACCTCACGTTTTTTTTAGGAAAAATAGTAGTTAATCAATTTCTCTAGCTTCCAAGTTTTAATCCCCTTCTCGGGTTATATGCCCCCCAAGTAATCAGAAAGTGAACTTTCTTGGTTGCTTTGGACTAACGCTATCATCTGAACTAACACATAGATGAAACTATATGAAAAGACAAGAAATACACAATGATTCTTTTATTTCTTAAATTAAACATCTTTTATAATTAAGCCTTACATAGACGGGTGGTATGATCATTGATAATAATTCTTTAGGTGCATAGCATTCCAGGTCCGTGGGACTGTTTCTCCTTTAAGCCTAGCCAATTTGAAGGTTCTCTCATGTATGACCTCCACTATTTGATAGGGCCCTTCCCAGCTTGAACCCAAAGCACCGTCTTTGGGGTCCTTACTTGCCAAAAAGATCCTTCGGAGTACCAGGTCGCCTAAACCAAAGATACGCCTCCTGGCCTTTAAATTAAAATAATGAGTGATTTTTTGCTGGTAATGCATGAGCTGTAGCTGCGAATCCTCTCATTTTTCATCAATTAGGTTGAGGGACGCGCTGAGCAATTCATCATTCTGCTTCTCGTTGAAGGTCTGGAGTCTGTGCATGGTTTTCTTTGTTTCGACAGGAAGGACGGCCTCACTTCTGAAAGTCAAGGAGAAAGGGGTGTGCCCGTAGAAGTTCGATGGGAGGTCTGGTATGCCCATAGTACCTGCGGGAGCTACTCGGGCTAGAATCCCTTGGCCTCATCTAACCTCTTCTTAAGGCTTGCTTTGAGGGTTTTATTCATGGCTTCGACCTGCCCATTGGCTTGCGGGTAGGCAACCAAAGAGAAACTTTTAATTATGTCATGCCTTTCACAGAACTCAATGAAGAGGTCACTATCGAACTGAGTTCCATTATCCGATACAATCTTTTTGGGCAGTTCGAATTGGCACACAATACTCTTGACTACAAGGTCGAGGACTCTTTTTAAGGTGATTGTTGCCAGGGGCTCGGCTTCTGCCCACTTCGTGAAATAATCAATGGCCACCACCGCATAGCGAACTCCTCCTTTTCCCGTGGCCAAAGCTCCAATTAAATCGATTCCCCATACCACGAATGGCCATGGGGATGAGATCATTTCCTGTATGACTGGTGCAGCTCAGGTGACTATGGCGAACCGCTTGCACTTGTCACACTTTCAGACATAGGAGATGGAATCCTTTTGATAAAGTGGGCCAATAATATCCCTGCCTTAATATTTTTAAGGCCAAGTTTTGCCCCCCAGCGTGATCCCCACAGAAGCCTTCATGCACCTCCTGCAAAATAGTTTTGGCCTCCTCTGGCAGAACACATTGTAGAAGAGGCAAGGAATGGCCACGTCGGCACATCGCCCCATCCACGATTGTGTACCTCAGAGCTTGATAGAGTATCCTCCTCGCATTTTTTCGCTCATCAGGCAACTTCCCTGTTGTAAGATACTCTATTATGGGAGTCATCCAGGTCAGTATGGTGTCGATCATCTCGACCTCCATCGTGCTTTCTACCATGCTTGGAGTCTCGGCTTCCTTGGAGGTAGTGAGCCTCACCAAAGCATCAGCGTTGACGTTCTACATGTGAGGGATCTGCTCGACTAGGCCATATTCAAATTCTGATAGCTCATTCTTCACTTTGGCTAGGTAAGCCGCCATTTTGGCCCCCCGCGCTTGGTATTCCCCAGACACTTGGTTTACCACGAGCTAGGAATCGCTATAGCATTGGATGGCCCTGGCCTTCAGTTCCTTCGCCACTCTAAGCCCGGCCAATAAGGCTTTGTATTCGGCTTCGTTGTTGGATGCTCGAACCCGAACCGTAGCGCGGAGTGGAACCAGTGCCCTTCTAGAGAGATCAAAATGATCCCAACTCTGGACCCGTTTTCGTTAGATGAACCATCCACAAAGATTCTCCAATATGCCTGTACCAGTTCTCTTAAAGGCTCCTCCTGGAATCCAGTCCATTCAGCCATGAAATCAGCCAGGGCTTAGATTTTGATCGTAGTCCGTGGTATGTACAGTATTTCAAACTGGCTGAGTTCTATTGCCCATTTCAAGAGACGCCCCAATGCCTCAGGTTTTTGCAGTATCTGCCTTAAAGGTTGATTGGTCATGACGTGGATTGAGTGGGATTGGAAATACGGCCTAAGCTTCCTGGAGGTCGTAATAAGGTAGAAAGCCATCTTTTCCATTAAGGGATATCGTGATTCAGTTTTGAGAAGTCTTTTTCTTATATAATATATCAGTTTTTGAACTCGGTCCTCTTCCCGGACCAGCATGGCACTGGCTGAATTTTCCGTAACAGCTAAATAAAGAAAAAAGGGCTCCCCTGCCGTTGGTTTAGACAATACTGGTGGCTCAGCCAAATGTGTTTTTAGATCAAGAAATGTATGCTCGCACTCCTTAGTCCATTCAAACTTTTTATTTCCCCGGAGCAGGTTATAGAATGGCAAACACTTGTTAGTGGACTTGGAAATGAACCGATTAAGGGCTGCCACCCTTCCAGTCAGACTCTGGACATCTTTATGTGACCTGGGCGAATGCATTTCTAGTAACGATCTGATCTTGTCAGGGTTCACCTCTATCCCTCTAGTATTGACTATGAACCCTAGAAATTTTCCTGATGCCACTCCGAAAGTACACTTCTAGGGATTTAACCTCATGTTATACCTCCTTAAGTTCTCAAAACATTCCTTTAGATCGGGAACATGGTTATCGACAATCTTAGACTTGAGCAGCATGTCATAAACATACACTTCCATGTTTTTCCCGACTTGATCAATGAACATTCTATTGACCAACCGCTGGTAGGTAGCCCCAGCGTTCTTCAGACCGAAGGGCATGACTTTATAGCAGTAAACATTCGTTGGAGTCATAAAGCTAGTATGTTCTTGGTCCGCGGGGTTCATCGCGATCTGGTTATATCCAGAATACACATCCATGATGGACATGAGCTTTGTTTAAGTCGGAGAAGTCGATGCAAGTCCGCCACTTTCCATTTGGCTTTGGGACCAGGACAGGATTCGCAACCCTGATCAGGTATTTAGCCTCGTGAATAAACCCGCATTTTAATAGCCGAGCTACTTCTTCTTCCAGGGCCTCAGCTCGGGTTGTACCCAGACGCCTCTGTTTCTGGGATTTCGCAGGCACACTCTTATCCAAGTTCAAGCTATGCATGACCACACTCGAACTTATCCTTAATATGTCTTCATGAGACCAGGCGAATACATCTAGATTGCTCCGCTTTCCTTGTCTCACCAAGATTTTTCCCAAGCTTAATGACTTTTGAAGCATCTTTGGGATCAATGTTTACTTCTTCAAGCTCTTCGATGGCTTGGCGCTCTGATCTATCTTCGCCTACTCATGGATCGATATCATCACTCGGAGCAATATCCCTGCCACTGACTTTCTAAGGTTCTTCCATTCCAGGAGCAGTCATTACTTCTTGGGATTCCTTGCCTTCGTCCTGTATGGCCATCGTTTGCTGTTCGAGTTGTGATTTTCCCTTCATGGAAATGTTGTAGCATTCCCTGGAAGCAAGCTGATCACCTCAGACAGTACATATTCCCATAGAGGAGGGGAATTTGATCACAAGGTGGCGGACAAATGTTATGGCTTTGAATGCCATTAGCATAGGTCGACCCAAGATTGCATTGTATGTGGTCGGACAATCGACGACCACAAACTCGAGAAGCTTGGAAACAGTTCGTGGTCCCTCACCCAAGGTTATCACTAACTCGATCATTCCGATAGCTACTCATCCCTCGCCGGAAAACCCATATAACATCATGGAGGTTGCCTTCAGATCGATCACAGATAATCCCATTTTCTCCAGTGTGGACCTGAATAGTAGGTTCACAGAACTCCTGTTATCCACTAGTGTCCTCCTAACTCTTCGATTGGCGAGCTGGATGGTTATGACTAGAGGATCGTTATGCGGGAATTGGACATGACTAGCATCTTCTTCAGTAAAACTGATTGGTTGTTTCTCCAATCATTGTTGCTTAGATAAACACTGCTCCGGGACAAATTCAACTCCGTTGTGAGACCTTAACTCATTGATATACCTTTTCTGGGCACCTCTGCTTGTGCCTGCCAGATGAGGGCTTTCGGAAATGGTTGTTATTTCTCCTCGTGTTATCGGAGGAGGGGTATCCTGATTCACCCGAGCTCCGGTCTGATTTGTTGGGGCCTCCGGAGCTGATTGAATGTTTTGCCTAGCGAGCTAACTGAGAGTGATTCGATTTTGGGCATACTGAGCCAAAGTTCCGGCCCTAATGAGTGTCTCGATCTTATCCTTCAAGTGCCTGCAATCATCGGTGTTGTGACCAATGTCATTATGGAATCAACAAAATTTTGAAGGGTCTCTCTTCTCCCTTTTATTTTTTAAAGGTTTCGGCTTTTTCCACGGAAGGCAGGCAGAATTCAGAAATTAAATGCGCTCTCTAGTATCCGTGAGGTCAGCATAAGTCGTATAGATCGGTTTGAACTTTTCCACGGGCATGTTTTTCTTTGAACCATTATGGCCGCCCTCATCATTTCCCTTCCTCTTGCTACTACTCCCTTGGTTATTCTGGGTGACGATTTGAGCCGTAGCTGCAATGTCCATTACCACTCCAACGGGCTGGGCAAGGACTTGGCTGGTTCCTGCGACTGAAGCTCATACCTCTTCAAGTTGATCCACCTTTGAGCCCTGTTCAGGAACTCATCCACGGTGTTGAAGCCCTTTCTTTGGATTTCCTTCCATAGGTCGCCCCCAACAAGGATCCCGTTCTCATCGCCATGAGTCTAGAACTTTCGTTCGCATCTCTAGCTCGCGCAACAATATTGGTGAACATACTCAAATATGCTTTCAGAGGCTCTCCAGGCTGCTGCTTTACATTTGCAAGGAAGTCCGCCTTGATGCGAGCCACTTGAGAAGCCCGGAATGTCTTCTTGAAATAAGCGGAGAAACTCTTCCATGGGCTGATAGAATGCTTTTTGTATTGCTTGAACCATTGCCTAGCCGGTTCGACTAGGGTCTAAGGGAATACAAGGCACCTTAATTGAGGTCCGATATTGTGGGCCATCATCAGGGTATTGAATATTCTCAAGTGGTCGGATGGATCTCCATCTCCATCGAATTTTGATAAACGGGGCATCCTGAAACCCGGCGGGTATGCTGTTGCTGCAATGTTGGGGGAAAAATGCTCGAGCTCATCCCCTGGGTCATATTCATCTTTTTTCTTCTCTGATAGGAGTCTTTTCATCAGCTCCTCCATATGGGCTAACCACTCGAGGGTTTGATCCTTGGTTCCCGGGGGCTGTTCAACAGCTCCCATTTGCCCGTACGTGTTTGGCGAGTTATTGTCCCTCCAAGCTCGAGCTTGGTTTGGTGGGACATTCTCGTTATCACGTACTTCAGAAGGACTTCCCTCATGGTGAGTGCTATTGACTCCATCACGAGCTGGATTTCTCCTTTGTGAATTCAGGCGATCTCGTAGATCGGCCTGTGGATCAACCTGAGGGCTCTGAGCTGAACTCAGCTGATTTCTCAAATCTGTGTTGGTCCTACCACTTCGAAGACCCTCCATCCAATAACTTTCATTAGAGAAACTCAGAGCTTGCGATCAAGGATGAGGATCTGGGATATTTTTGCATGCTTGTGGGATCTGAGTAGGGGCAATAGGAGGAGGATTCCTCCTGTTGTCCCCATAAGTAGGAATGTTTCGAGCAGAATGAGGTGGTGTTGGATGCCTTATGGGCGATGGGGGATGCCTAATTGGCAAGGCAATTCTCGTCCCGTTAGGTCGGACCAAGTTAGCCCGCGGTCGCTCTGCTCCACCATTTCTGACTCTCGGTGTCGGGCGATCTGATCACGGTTTAGGGAGGTCGGTTGGGACATGCCACCTTTGCGAGTTTGTCCTTGACCTTCTACGTGGGTTGCCATGGGCACTTCTAGGGGCATTTGACGGTGGTGCTGAACTTGGAGTCGAGGTTCTGACCGACCGGCTGATTCGCTGATGATCCTTGGGAAAGCCACCAGACGGGGTTTCCTGGTGATCTTGTGACATGGACCTAGAACTCGGGGTCGAGTTTCTAACAGACCGACTTGGCCTGGGTCGACTATCCCAGCGGGACTTATGAGTTCCACCTTGCCTCTTTTCGACGTTAACATCGGTTGCAAGAGGGGGTAGCCGAGCCAAAACCTCCTCAATTTTTTTGTTTGCTTTGGCTAAATGGCTCCTTAACTACATGTTTTCCAACTTTACCACAGTCAAATCATCCGGGTTCGGGTTCGACAGTAATGACGCTGAACTTCCGGTGTCACCGTGGCCTATCGGTTGTTTTCCCGACCGTTGCTGGACTTCAGGGTTTTGTCCATCGGAAACAGCAGTATGGTGAGCCTCCTGCCCACCAGGCTGATCCGTCTCATTACCATGCCTCGAGCAAGTAACCACCATGATGAACTTTGATTTGAATCTTTCACAATAGCACTAATTTGCAGCTCTCAATGAAAGCACCAAACTGTTGACGCGGTTTTTCGCCAACAGTGTATTACGTAATTAGCTGGGATAGATTAGTGCTTAATGATAAATCGTAATAAGGAAAATGATACTTAGTGTAACGACCCAAATTTACTATTAGGGCTTAAGGGCCTTGATTAGTGTGTCGGGAGGGCATAACTGGATTATATGTGAATTAAATGATTAAAAGCATGTGTATATGATAATTTGGATATCTGTGATGCATGACTAGGTGTATTAGTAAGCATGTAGGCCCTGATTAGGTTAGAAGGGCATATTCGTAATTTTGGCCCGTTGAGGGCATAACTGTAAATAACTATGATAAATTGCTGAGACCACATTATTATGTGATATATCTATAGCTTGTGATTCGAGGCGATCCTAGTGAGCGGTTTAGCGAAAAAGTCACGGCGGGGATTTATACCCGGCTCGGGGCGAGCCTAGGGGTATTTCTGGGGATTTAGGAAATATATTTGAGTCTATCTTGTTATTGAAGAATATAATTGGTGTTTAGTTAGGTGTCGGGAAGTAAGCGGTAAATATTAGAGACATTCGAGGAATTAGCGCGAATTGGGTGTAATGACTAAAATGCCCTTAGGAGGTTTAATAGCTTAGTTTTAAATGGGAGGGCAGTTTGGTCTTTTGGCGTTTAGAATCAGAGATAAGGGTCATGCTACTTTATGCCTTAGTGGATTATGTAGAAAGTTTTAGAAGTCTGAAGAAAAGAAAAGGAGAAGGAAAAGTGGGAGTCTTTTCTTTCTCTCTCGGTTTGAGGTTCCATCTTCAATTCTTGGTATCTTTTGGAGCTAAAATTCAGAGGAGCTCTTGGCTAAGGCTTTGTACTTGAGACTTTGATCAAGTTTGAGAGTACAACAGGGGTTATTCATCCATTTGAGGTAAGTTTATAGTATCTACTCTTGTGTTTCTGGTTTTGGCTGAGATGATTTTCTAACTTGAGTTTTGGATGGAAACAAGGGGGATAAGCTTGAGGAAGTGAAGGGCTTGAGGCTGAGAGGACACTAGGGATAATTTAGGTTGAGAATCTCCATTGAAGGTATGAAATTCTAGCTCTAAAGTCCTGAGGTCTTAGTTGTTTTCTGTTGAGTTTTTGAGCTCTAAGCTCAGCCATGGTGATTGAATTTCATATGGTTAGGTCATTTGGGGTGAGTTGGAGATGTTGGTAGGCTTGTTTTAATGTTTGGTTGAAGTTTGGAAGAGTTTTGGAAAGGTTTGGCTCGTGGAAAATCGAAGGAAGAAAAAAATAGGGTTGGCTGTGCTGTGACTAGCGATGTAGCGCTAGCCTTTGGGCGCTACAACGTTAGGCCTTGTGGTCTGGGGCATTTTTGGCTCTTTTTGTAGCGCTATAGCGCCCACTTTAGGGCGCTGTAGCGCTACCCTGTTCCCAGAAGGGGATTTTTGGGTCATTTCTTAGAATTTTTGCCCGGGGGCTCGGGGTTTGATTCCACCACCTCGTTTGGTGGAATTAAGGCTTCTCGAGGGCTCGGGATTGGTCCCGAGGCTAGGTTTTGGATTTGAAGTTCGATATGGTTCTAACTTGTGGCCATGAATAGGTTTAGGCTAGGGCTCGGAAGGGATCGTGGTTGAGGGTGTCATCATTGATCAAAGCTACTGGAATCCAAAAGGTAAGAAAACTGCACTCGGTTATGTGTTTATGTTGGGACTAAGAGCTCCCAATGTCTATATAATGTCATAGATGGTATTATTCCATGGGACATGTAATAAACGCCCTAAGAGTGCCGTAATCAATATTTGTGCACAGGGCGCGGCTCGGCCACTGGTAGCTGAGGACAACTTAATAATCACTGAGCTTGGTTTAAGCGGGTCGGAGTCAGTGGGATAGATAGAGGGTGCGACCTAAGGGCGTTGACCCTGGTTATCATATATGAATTGGTTATTAGTATAAAATGATGAACTTAGTATGCTGAGTACTTGATTATTGTGAATATTTGGAATGTTGAGTATATGATTATACTGTATGAGTTATCTGGTCATTTTGTTAGATGATTATGCTCTAGTATTTTGTTTTCTTGCTGGGCCTTGGCTCATGGGTGCTACGTGGTGCAGGTAAAGGCAAGGGCAAAGTGGATTAGTCCTGAGATGGAGAGCTTTGGGGCTGAATGTACCTAGTCAGTTGATCGGCCGCCACGACCGAGGTATGGTATAGGACGAGAAGAACCTAATTGTCTGTTTTGCCCTTAGAGTGGCTAGTAACTGTATTTTTAATCCTAAAATTTTGTAAACTGTCTTTTAACGTCGCTACTTTTGGGATACCATGTAAAAATGTTTGATTATGACTAAATGAAACTTTTGTGACCCAAAATCTTTTAACCCTAGTTCAACTGTAGTTTCAGCAACACGTTTCTAACTATATGACTTGATTAGCAAGTCTTTCACCTTTATAAACACACAGTGTAGCGGTCTTAGCTATCCAGGGCGTTACAACTTGGTATCAGAGCGTCCTAGGTTTAAGGGTTCCTGAAGACTGGCTGGACATGTACATTCGCCGCGAAAGACAAGCTCGACTCATGGTTTGGTAATTGTGTATACGTGATTATATGCTTAAATGATTAGAATGGAATATGGATACTGATATTTGCTTATTAGTAGGGAGCATGAGATACTGATAGGGCCTGACCCTTGACTATTGCGTGATGATATTGAGGCATGCTTATTAGCATTGCTATGCATGTGAATAAATATATGGATGAATACTTAGATAAACTGTTACATTTTGATTGTTTGTGAATGTTTAAGTTCTAATGGTGGATCATGGAAGGATTATTACTCTGTCATCATAGTCTGATCGCCGAGTCGTTGATTGCAGATTAACTTGGATAATTATGCATCCAAGAAAATCTACACGACTAGCCGACACCAGGTCTGAGACTAGAGATGATGAACAGGGCCAGACCCCTCCGCCAGTCCCTGAGAACTGGCAGCAGCTTATGGCAGATATGCAAGCACGACTACAGAGCCAGGACGAGCAGATCCGCATTCTGCGACAGCAGGCTCCATCAGGGAGTGCTGCCCCTATTGTGCCACCTATAGTGGTACCAGTTATACAACCAGCAGAGGTTGGTAACAGATGGGAGCCGTTGTATGAGCGGTTCAGGAAACAACAGCCCCGATCTTTGAGGGAGGACTTGATCCACTGAAGCTCGAACAGTGTTTGACCATGATTACTACTATCCTGGATTTCATGAGGGTAGAGGGACATGACAGAGTGGCCTTTGCCACATATATGTTGAGAGAGGACGCCCGTATCTAGTAGGAAGTCACAGACTAGAGATGCTACTACATTAAGTTGGGAAGGATTCAAGGACCTATTCAGTTAGAATTACTATAATGTTGCCATCAGGGCAGGGAAAGTGAATGAGTTTGTGGGGTTGGTTCAGGGCAGCATGACAGTTACAGAATATGCCTTGAAGTTTGACAGACTTGCGAAGTTCGCACCAGATCTTGTGCCTACTGATGCAGCTAGGCAAGACAGATTTATCAGAGGGTTTAATGCTATGATAGCCCGAGATGTGAGGATTACAATAGTTCGTGGGGGGACAACTTATGCCCAGGCAGTAGAGAAGGCTCTTATCGCTGAGGAAGCGGAGAATAAGATATGGAGGGAGATTGCAGCAAGGCGGGAGGGCCGTTGGGCGGTGCCTCCATATTCTGAACTGGTAGGGGCGGAGGCCCCAGTGATCTGAAGAGGAAGACCCCTGATGCCTCAACCGTTCCTGGTCCTAATAGGAGAGGGTGGGGTATTCAGGGTGGCCGTCAGGGAGGTAGTGATACATGGAGGGCCTATCCTGAGTGCACAAGGTGCAGAAGACGCCATCCGGGTGAGTGCTGGGCTAAGGCCTGTTATGTGTGCGGGGTGGTAGGACACCTCAAGAAAGACTGCCTGACAGTGAAGGAGGGGGATGCAGGGAAGGTGGACAGCTTGACTCCAGCTCGAGTGTTCACCCTAATGCAGGCGGAGGCCGAGGCTAGTCCCTCGGTAGTGAAAGGTTAGCTTTCTAGCGCTGGCTCTCCTTTTACTGTATTGATTGACTCTGGTGCTACACATTCGTTTGTTTCTAGTAAGGTAATTGATAGACTGTGTAGACTTAGTGAGTATTATACTTCAGGGTTTGGGACTATTTTGCCTACAGGAGAACTGGTAGTTTCTAGGAGGTGGATTAGAGCACTGCCAGTGATGGTTGATGGTAGGGAGTTGTGAGTAGACTTGATTGAGTTGAGTATGGAGGACTTTGATATGATTTTAGGTATGGATTGGCTAGTTAGATATGGAGCTACTATTGACTGCAAGAAAAAGATGGTGACTTTTGAGCTGGAGGGCGAGGATCCCTTTGTTTTTGTGGGAGAGGTGCATGGACCCCGCATACCCATGATATCGGCACTGAGAGCCAGAGATCTGTTATATTAAGGTATGGTCTAATCATTAGGTAAAACTGATCATGGACATCTGGCATAATCGAACATGTGATGTCTGATCATGCATGATTATATTACGTTTCTGGGAATTCAGGGATAAACGGACATATGATGTCTCATCACGCACGTTTATATAACGTATCCAGTTTTATAAAGATCTCTGGAAATGGCAGATCTCTAGCGTACCCCGAGTTGAGCGTAGCATCAGTTCACGTCTCGGGTGCTATGCTTCATATGTGTCTCCAGCTCGTGTCTTATTCCTTTGTATTCATCAGCTCGTGCTATTTACCTGGGGAGTCGCACTGTCTTTGCAGAGGAAATATGAACTTGCGAATCAGTTAGTACTGTTCTTGGCTAGCCAGCTGTACCCAAGCTGCCTAAAAGACCCGTGCTGAATCTCAGGACGTACATAACTAATCAATTTTATTTAAAATAAAATAAAGATGAATTAAATTATTTAATTATCTTTATAAACCTGAAAGAAGTGATACTTTCAGAAGAAGTTTAATAAGTTGTTTTGACTATCAGACTCTCACAAGAAAGAAACGATAAAATTTCTTAAACCTGAAATTCTAGAAATTTCTATAGCCTTTATCTTCTCAATCATCTCTAGATCTCATGTGTTGAGTACATCTAGAGAGTCTAAATCAACATTTGAATCGTACGTGCCCACACACATCCTTGTGTGTTTGAGGATTGACTTGGAAGGCTAAGGTGTGAGCTTTCAGATAGGATTGGAAGATCGTTGTTTTATACGAAGAGATTCAAGGAAACTTGATAGGCTATGAGAGGTAATATCTATTCATTTTATGTGTTATTTAATATATTTATATATCTATGATCGTGGCTGGTATTAATAAATTTTTTAAAGATCCTATTCCGCTGCGTATTCTAATTTTCATATTTAATACCAACAAACACTCAGTTACACGCCAATCACAATGCATGCATTGTGATTGGTGTGTGGCACATGCTTTTCAAAACATGTGTCTTAACAATTTTTATTCATTTATTATCCAGTAATTATTTATTCAAAATTATAAAAAAATATCTAAAACTTGATAACTAATCTTATCAGATAATTATTTTAATTATTAAATAAATTTTAAACTAATTCAAACCAACTTTGAATTGTCTTTTTACATTTTTTAAAGGGTTTATACATTTTTGGACCCTGTGTTTTTTCACATTACCTGTTTGGACCCTGTGTTTTGACAAATTACTTTTTGGACCCTATGTTTTGTAAAATGATTAAAATAGAACCCTAAACCCGATTTTGGTCAATGTTTTCTCAACTAAAATCACAAATAATTTACCAAACTAACAATTCAGAACAAAAATAAAATCATTCTGCTTAAAATCTGTGTTGTTATATTCACTTTTTTCTTCATCAAAATTGAGTTTAGGGTTCTATTTTAACCATTTTACAAAACATAGGGTCCAAAATGTAATTTGTCAAAACACAGGGTCCAAACAAGTAATGGGAAAAAACACAAGGTCTAAAAAGGTATAAACCATTTTTTAAATAAATAAACTAATTAATTCAAAATTAATTATTTTAATTTTTTAAATATAGATTTAAAAAAATTCAATTAATTAATTAATTTTGAAAATTATTATATTAATTAATTAATTTATCTTAGTTACATATTTGACCCTGAAGAACAAATTTCTTCAAAATATGCAATTTCCTTGATTTTTCCCAATTTCAACTGTTACCTTGAATAGTGTTGATTGAGTCATCTCGGGGACCTATGGACCTATAACTTCAAGCTCCAATAAATTTAGATTATTAATTAAATATCATTAATATAATAACCTTAATTTATTAATCTCAATATTATTCCACTAAAAATATGAGGCTGAACTCTTACAATTATATAAATTTATTTACAGAGTACATTTTAAAGATAAAAAGCGTCTATCGATTTAATCATTACATACAATTTAATCCTCTATTAATGATTCATAATTAAAGCAGGGATAAGATCATTGTTTTACCTATTTAATTATTTCTTGTTTCCTTAAGTACCATTAACTTTACTACTGAAGGTTAATTCATAAACTGATTTATGAATTTGAGCTCAATAACATTTTAGTTCCAAAAGTTAACTCTTAAGAGAACCATTATTCAATTACTCCGGGAAAGGTATAAATTTTATATCTGTATATTATGTCCCTAACCATTTACATCAATGAGTCCCCAAAACAAAAGTTTTCAGCTTGATCATTTTGACAAACCATAACGAGTGAATCAAAGGACTAAAATTACATAAACATGAGTTCATAATAACTTCAGGATTAAGATCAATTTGTCTATGATCATCTTATTGATGTGTTCAATTAATACTTATATAACAAAACAATATTTAGTTAAGTATTAATTACATATCCAATCCAGTTCTTGTATAACCACATTATACGAAGTACCTCCACTAAGATGTCCTACTACATCAATAATCCAAATCTAGATTACATGTATTCATAATACTAGTAAACCGTACTTACAGTATTTAATATAAAAGTTCCATATAAGTCAAATGACATAAACAAGAGTTCATAATAACTTCATGATTAAGAGAAATTTGTATATGATCATCTTATTGATGTGTTCAATTAATACTTATAAAATAAAACGCTATTTAGTCAAGTATTAATTACATATCAGGTCAAGTTCTTGTATAACCACATTATACAATATACCTCCACTAAGATGTCCTACTACATTAGTAGTCCGGATCTAGATTACATGTATTCATAATGTTATATTATTTTATAATATAATGTAAAATTATATTATATTATAATATAATGTTTTAGATTAAATAAATGTGACAAAGTGTGTCACATATTGTAACATATAATAGAGAGTTACAATATTTAGATATATGAGATATATCCAAATAATGTAACATATTTGGTGTTACAAATTTGTAACTTCCAAATATTACCCTTTATTGTGTAAATTGTTGTTACACAATATTGAGATGAATTTCATAAAGCCATATGTGATATGGCTGTTAGAGATGATTTTAACCCCAATAATGTGTTTTCGGAGTTACAAAATCATTTGGGAGGGTTTGGAACCGTTTGGAAAAACATCACATTTTTTGTGCTGAAATTGGTCGGTGGCCGCGGCCATCAACATTCAGTGGCCGCGGCCACCAACATTCAGTGGCCGCAGCCTTTGGGACAGAGACCAGTGGCCACGGCCACTAATGTCTCTGGCCGCGACCACAAGCCAAAAAAACTGACCAATTTTCAGTTTTTTCAATCTTTGTTGAACGTCTCAAAAAACCCAAATAACTCCTAAATCTCTTTTTTAATTCCATATTAATCCAATTAAACATTGGTAACAGCCATGGGGGTCGGTGGAATTTGAAATTCAAAGGGTGTCTCTAAACTCTATAAATAGGAGCCTATAGCTCACTTGTAAGACACAACATTTCTATCCATTAGAGCACTTGGCTAGAAACACCTTGAGGCTTGATAATTCCAAAAAGATTTTCCAATATCTGAGAGAGATCCCTTAGTGCTTGAGTTAGGGGGAAATAAGCTTTTGGACAAAGGTTTTAAACCTTGTTCAAGTTGGTGATCCCCAACCCTCTTCACTTAGGTTGTGTAAGTGAGAGTTTGCTTGTGTTTCTGTTCTTCTTTTTATTCTATTGCTTTTCTTCTTATTCTCTTGTTCTATTTACTTGTATATTTTGTTTAAGAGTTGTAATCTTTTCTTTTGGTATAAACACTTTATTTTACTTGTAATCTTTTGCTTAGAGTTGTATTCTCACAATTCTCTTCTTCATCATCATCTTCTTCCTTTTCTTTGTTTATTTGTAATTTTCAGTTATAGAGTTGTAACCTTATTTAATCAATCTATTTTTATTTGTAATATTATTGCATAGAGTTTTAATATTATAATCATTTCCATTGAGGCAGCACAATTTTTTCCTAACACATAATACTAGTGAATCGTACTTACAATATTTAATATACAGGTTCCGTATATCTCAAATGACATAAACAGAGTTCATAATCACTTCATGATTAAGATCAATTTGTATATGATAATCTTATTGAAGTGTGCAATTAATACTTATAAAATAAAATTGTAACGCCCTGGATAGCCAAGACCATTACACTGTGTGTTTATAAAGTGCCAGACTTGCTAACCAAGTCATTTAAATATAATCGTGTTATTGAAACTATTAAGGAACTAGGGTTAAAAGCGTTTTGGTTTCAAAAGCCACATTTACATTAAAAGAAAACATTGTTTATTTACACGGGATCCCAAAAATATCAGTTTAAAGGCCGTTTACAAAAGTTACAAGGTTCAAATACATTAACCAGCCATACTAAGGCAAAACGAGCAGTTAGGTAGATCCCTGTCCTGACTCACTCCTCGACCATGGTGATCGAATAGCTGGCTATGTACATTTCACCTCGGAGCTCTCCACCTCACGCTTGGTCCAGCTTTCCCTTGCCTTTACCTGCACCACGTAGCACCCGTGAGCCAAGGCCCAGCAAGAAAACACAACAACAACAGAGCATGAACAATTAACAGACAAGTCAACATCTCACATTGCATCACATATATTCAGATATATCATCAGTCAGTATAATCAAGTATTCCACATACTAGGCATTTCAGTTCATAATATTCACAATTCGCAAACGATAACCAGGGCTAGCGCCCTCGGGCCGCTCCCTCCGTTATCCCGTTGTTCTTGGCTCCCAGTGGCCAATTCACGCCCTGTGCGCTAAAATCATGTACGACACTCTTAGACCGCTTTTACATGTCCCATGGCGTAATACCAACGTTGACACGATATATCTTTCTGGAGCACTTAGTCCCATCACAATCATACGACCGGGTGCAGTTTTCTTACCTTTCAATTCACTAGTTCCCGATGCCTCGAAGCCGCGAGCACGGTCCTCTACCCCGAGCCTCTCCAAAGACCTAATCACATCACAAATGAAACTTCCTTTGTCACTAATCAATCCAAAACTATTTCTCAGAACCAATCCCGCACTCTCGGAACCCCTAAATCCCTAAAACAATGCACCGAAGGCATCCCCCGAACCTCCGGAGAAAAGGCTCAAAATTGCAAATTCCTATGTCCTGAAATTGGCCTAGCGCCGTGGCGCTGCCCTATAGGGCCGCGGCGCCCAGCAAGTCAGAGAGCACACACCGCCCAGAAACAGCCTTGCGCTGCGGCACGCTAGAACAGCGCCGCGGCGCTCCTTCGTGAGCCCAGAATTCTGGGTTTTTCCCCTGCGTTTTCCCGAACCCAAATCACTCCAAATCACCCCAAACTTATACCTAAGCCCCAAAACCAACTCAAAACCCCAAATAAACCTCTCAACAACCTACAAACATCATAATCTAGCTCAGTTATACTACCATTCACAGAATTCATACTTAGATTTCAGAAATTCAACTTGAGCTTCCTCCAATCCAAGCTTTAAACTGAGTTTCCCCTTGACAAACCAGCTGAATTTTCATGCAAAACAAGCCATGGCTATCTTTCAATTCCTTCCAAAATCAAATTCATAACTTAACAAAACAGGGACCAAATCCTTACCTCAGTATAAACCTTGATATGTGCATGATTCCACACCCTTAAGCCCTAACTAGCCTCAAAGAACACAACTTAACTCCTCTTCCACTTAGCCTTCTAGGTTCTTGATTCTCCCTTTCCTTCTTGATCTTTCTAGCCTTCCAAGTCTTAACTTCAGTTATACTTAGCATAAAAGAATCGTATACATCCTTTTCCCTCAGCCAAAACCATCTATACCACTGCCAAAAGACTACCTTAGCCCTCCACTAATATCCCTTCCTAACTAAACCTCAAGGGCATATTTGTCCTTTTACTAGCTTTACAATTCTACCACTTCTCCAACAAAACCTGTTACTCTCTATGGTTACTAAAAGTTACACAAGTTACCAAATCACCAGTTACCATTATCTAGCTTCCTAGGACCGTCTCGGCACGTGCATCGCATTGATATCACCACACCCACGTGGTACAATTCACATAGCATAATTATCACATAACATAATACACATAGTCATATAACATGCTTAAAATCATAATCATGTATCTTAATCATTAAAACCACACATAATTCCCATTATGCCCTCCAGGCACACTAATCAAGGCCCTTAAGCCTTATTAGTGAATTTTGGTCGTTACAAAAATAGTATTTAGTTAAGTATCAATTGCATATCGGGTCTAGTTCTTGTATAACCACATTATACAAAATACCTCCACTAAGATGTCCTACTACATCAATAATCTGAATATAGATTATATGTATTCATAATACTAGTTGTTTACCGATTTTTTCGGAAACTAGAATTATTAAAGATAAGAGAGCTAAAAAGAATGGATTGAAAATATGCAAGCAAGGTTTTTACGTGGTTGGGGCGTTAACGAGCCTTAGTCCACGAGTTAGTTGTGTTAGAGCTTAGAGAGCTTTTTACAATGGAGTTTTCTGCAAGTTCTAGAAAAGTAATTGCTTACAAGAAAAAATCTGGGATCCCTGCTACAGTGCACAACTGGTCCTATTTATAGGCAATTTAGGTGTGATGGGCTTGGCTAGGCTAATCTGGGCCCAATAGGGATGTAATCATGGTTTTCTCGCTAATGGAGGCTTAATACAAAAGATATTGCTAAGTAAAACATATTAATCAGAGCCCATTGGGCTAGCTTGAGCGTGGCCAAGTCGTACTACTGTCAATAGTGCATAACCTCAAACTAGTATGCGTGGGCTTCTAAGGGATCCTGGGGACAAGATCTGTCAGAGTAGTGGCAATACTGTTTCTTGGGAACGTGTCAGCGTCAGGGAAGGTCAATCTTGCCCTAACCGGATGTCTGGTCCAGGTTCCTTTACTAACGTCCCGGTCCATTCACCAAGACCCTGGTTCATTTACCAGGGATCGAGTTCATTCTTGATAAGGTTGTACTCCCAGACTGTCGAGCCTGCCACCTATACCCGCATCCTGGAGGATAAAGATGGGTTGGGACTGGGAAGATAAGTTGGGCCCACATCTTGGTCCCAGTTCGCTCGCTATGGTGGCGCCCATCGAACAATGATGGGTCTATTGACGATTGTGCCGCTAGGACTTTCATCTTATTTGTTCATTGGGCTTAGGATGGGCCTTTGATCTCTTTGGGAGAGCCCCTAGACCCATTGTGCCATGCCACGTGTCCAGGGGGAAAACAAGGATAACATTTACCCCCAAGTCTTCATCCATGTTTGCATGGTGGAGACTTGCCTCATTCTTCTGATTCAAATCCAAATATCCCGGTTTATTTCCTAGGAGACAGATTCATCTACTTAGGGGCCACTTGGGTGATCCCCATCCTTTCGAATTCATCATGTTTTACACACGTGTCCCCCAATAATTGCGCCTTACATATCTGGAAAGAATCTTTTGATTGTCATAGTGACCGATGGGTGTCAGCGTGATTTTCGAAGCGTCCCATCTGCACGAGACATGTTGATAGGGTACTCGAGTGGGTTGTTAATGCCTTTGCACCATCTGGGACCGTTGGATGGGGATATCCTTGAAAATCTTTTAATGCGGTCCGTTGGATCAGATAGGCGTGGATCGTGGGTTGGCGAATCCACAATCTGGTGCTTGATTAGGCTAATTAAGGCCTCTGCATCATCCAGGACTATTGGATGGGGATAGTCTTGAGATCCCCACTCTAAACCGTTGGATCAAACAGTGGGATTTTGCCCTATAAATTCCCCCACGGTTTAATTTAAAACTATACACATTCTAAACAATCAGAGCCAAAATGAGAACTTTTATGTCCTAACTTGCTGACGAACTTTTCCGACGATTATTTCATCTCCGCACCTATTTATTTCCAAACCGACCTCTTTCCGCTCAGCCATCAGACGGTCTGGTCCCGATCCAACCAGTAGATGACCTGCTTCACCGTCTTCTCCGATTCAAGGTTGAGATCCTGCTGACCCTATCGCCGAAGACTTTTTAGCTTTCAAACCCAGTACCTCACATTAAGTTTTCTGGTCTTTTTCCTCTGCTTATTCCTTCTCTTTTTTTTTGTTCTGTAATGTTACCTCCGCGACCGTAGGACTATTAGAACCACGACCGCTCTGTTGGGTGGTTCTGGGTAGAATGGCGTAGGTTTGAAATATAGATTGTCTAGGTAATACCTATGGTATGGTTGTCTTGGGTCGCTTCAGATGCTCCAAAGTTGATTCGGGAAAGTTAGAGAAAAAACCTCTTAATCCTGGTCCCGGACCAGTGTTCTTGGAATCTTCATTGATCCCTGATATGGGTCCGAAGGGCACTTCTCCAATAAGTTTTAGGAGAACCCCCATACCTTAACCAATTTTTTTGGGTTCTGGTGCTAACTGCTTGGTTTTTGTTTCCTTTGTTGCTCCCAGGTCCCTGATCATGAGTCGCGGTGTCACCTTTCACCCAGAAGACTTCGTGCATGATAAGGTCATTTTTGTGTTAATATTTGTTAAGTTTTTCTATGCTTGGATGGTGTTATGATAGCATTTTTAATAGTTTTAACTAAGTTTCGTGATTCTACAACATATTTTCTACGTTGTGTTTTATGATGATATATATGACATTTTGATGGCAAGTGTAGTTAAAATAAAGTTTTAGGAGTATTCAAAGCTTTCAGGATTGAAATGTGGAAGTGGTGGCAACGTGGAAGCTATCTAAGATCAAGAATTGAAGAAATTGGAGGTAGGCCGCGACACTTTAAATGGAATTGCAGTTTCAGAATTTTTTCTTCCAGACAGGCCGCTGCCTAAGGTGCCAGGCCGCTGCGCATAATTTCCAGGTCACTGCCTGAGGGACAGATTTAGGCACAAATTTTGTTCTAGGCCGCGGCTTGCGATGTCGTTTTCAGATTTTTTATTACTTTTTAATTAGAATTTAATTGAGACTATAAAGGATGATTAGGGTTAATTTGAGAGGGATCTTTATTACGGTTTTAAGAGAGAAAAAGACTGAGAAAGGGCTGAAGAGAAGACTACAAGACTACATTACTTTTGTTCATCAATCTAGTTTCTTTTCTTCCCTTAATCTCTTTAATTTTAATTATAATTATGTTTGTGATTATGATTACTATTATGGAGTAGGTTCTTTTTAGGTTAAAGGTTAATTCAAAACCCAAGACATGAATTCTTGATTATTGATAATGAATATTGTTCTTTAATTTCTCTCAATATTAGATTGTTTCTATTTTTCCAATTGAATGTTATGAATCTTGTAATTTCTTGTTAGGTGGCCAACTAATTAAGGTTTTACATTGTTCAATTGTCATCTTAGAATTACTACTCACCTAATAGTTTAGAATTCTAAGTGTATGTGATAAATTACAATTGATAGTTATGTCAAAAGAATTGTTGATTGTGATGAAAAATAGAACCTAGGTTAAATGAATTATATGCTTCATTAATTTATTGCCTAGATTAACTTGTTTCCATAGAACTTAATGCTTTATCTAAGTTAAATAGATTGTATGCTTCATAGATTTATTGCTTAGATAAAAGAGTTAATTATTGAGCGCTTCGCCTTGATTACTTATAATAGGGAGACTGGGATAATTGACTGCTTCTGCGTTATCTGCGGGGTTAATAGTTTAATTGAGAAATTGGAATAATATTTATTATTAGTGATTAGGAATTATTGTTGAGGGTGGATATTAACCTTTAACTGTTTCTTAATATCGTATTATCAATCTTTAATTGCTTCTAGTTTATGTTATTTAATTTTGAGTTAAAAAATCAAAATCCCCTTTTAAGTTTTAGCGTTAATTCTTGACTAATAAAGTGAACGATATTCCTCGTGGGTTCGACCTGTGCTTGCTATTATACTGAAATAATTGGAAGTATTGAAAGAAAAATCATTGTTAAATTTGTGTGGTATACGACAGCCATCAGTGCAGTCGGGCCCCATTGTAATGCCCCAAAATCCCTAATAAGGTTTAGGACCTTGATTAGGAGGCTGGGAGGGCCATAATTGATTTATTATGTTATTAAATGATTATATGCATGATTATGTGAATTATATTATTATATGATGATAAATGCATGCATATGGGTCCACTTTTCGTTATAAGGGCATTTTGGTAATTTGGCCCGTTGAGGGCAGATTTGTATATTTTCATACATGTTGGTGAATTATGAATAAGGCCACATTATAATGTGGATTTGTTCAAGCCATTCGGCATGAGACGATCTTTGAATGCAAGTTATCGGTTTGCTCATAACGGGGTTAATTTCGGGGCTCGGGGTGAGTCTCGGGGTAATTTGAGGATTAGTTCATTACCGAGAATTAAAGGGTAATGGGATATGATTTATTAACATTTGAGAATATTGGGAATAACGGGAATTGGAGGGCGTTAATTATGATTAACGAGATATAGGAGAAAGGACGATCTTGCCTTTGGTAGCCTTAAGAGGACTTTATATGAACTAAGGGTATTTTAGTCTTTTGACCCTAAAGGATATATATCAACCTTAAGAAGCTGTAGAAAACAGAGCATCACTTCTTCTCCTCCCGTTCATCTTCTTCTCCCCTTCTTTCTTTGAAATTTTGAACCCCAATTAAAGATTCAAGCTAGGGAACCAAGCCTTGATGACCTAGGGTTATGTTCCACCATTGAAGAGGGTGTGATTCTGAGATTGAGGTGAGTTTCTAGCCATTAAAACTCTTGTTTTACTCAATTTTTCTTTTGAGTTTCAGTTGGGATTTTGATTTGAAAGTTGAGAATTCAATGGGTTTTTTGGCAAAGTTTGGTTAATATATGATGCCTAGGACATGTAGAGTATATATTTGGGTTCATTTGGGGGTTTAAATGGAGTTTAGGATCAATTTGTTAAGGTTGGAATTCGAAAACTCGAAGGAGGAAGAACCAGGGTTGTTTTAGCCTGGTCCTACAGCGCTGTCCAGGGTCAGACTGCTCTGGTTGTAGCGCTACATTGTTTTTCCTGATGCATATTTTGGGCACTTTTGAGGGTTTTTGGCTCGGGGTTTCAATTCCTATGGTTCAGGATCGAATCTACTAACTGTTTGTGTATGATTCGGGGTCTTATGAGTGAGGTTTAGGTCAAGAACCTATTTTTGTTGATTTCATTAATTGGAGATCCATATTTGGTTATGACTAGGTGATCGTCAAGGAATCAAATGATCGATCGTTCTCATGGGTCATTCATTTGTTATTTCTTGCTCGAACCAGAGGTAAGAAAACTGCACCCCATATGTGACATGCATGGTTTTTTATGTAGCATGTTGAGTGCTCTATTTGTATATCTGGAATGCATATCAAGTGCTTGGCTATTTGTTATCTGTGAATGGTACTTACTTATTAGTCAGAATCGGTGATGGTGTCGGTATTAACTGTGAAGCTGTGACTTACTAGTCAAGTTCGGCAATAGTACTGACCACTGGTCATATGGTATTGGCTTAAGAGTCAAGAACGGTTTTAGCATGTTTAACACAAGCCGAAAAGATTAGATCTAATAGACATAAGCATTGAATGACTCATCATAAACATTAATGCCTAACCGACCCCAAGTTCAATGAAAAACAAAAGCACCTGTCTAGTCTAAAGGCTAGTTATTTAGAGCTAGAGCCAAAAAGGCTAAGATGATCTACATGTCACATGGCTAGGAGGGTATGGGACCTCAGAGATAAACTTATCAGTTATCTACACAGAGATGGACTTATCAATCATCTGACTGGAATAGACTTATCAGTCATCTGACCGAGATAGACTTATCAGTCATCTGACCGAGATAGACTTATCAGTCATATAACTGAGATAGACTTATAAGTTATCTATACAGAGATAAACTTATCAGTCATCTATTTAGAAAGTGACTTATTAGTCAACTATTCAGAGAGACTTATTAGTCGTCTACCTCAGAGGGACTTATTAGTCATCTACCTCAGAGCGAGAGACTTATTAGTCATCTACTCAGAGTGCAAGACTCCACAAACATTTATTTGTACCTGCTTGGATGCATGAGTAAGGTTATTATTGCTAGGCATTCATGTTGTGATTTAGTAACATGTTATTTCTTGTTCATGAGCATATTGAGTTTTCTTGCTGGGCTTCGACTTACGGGTGCTATGTTGTGCAGGTTGTAACACCCTAAGTTGCTAATAAGGTTTAGGACCTTGATTAGCGTGCCTAGAGGGTAATCAATGAATTTATATGATAATAAATGAATTTAAATGAATATGTGATTAGAATGCATGTTTAGGTGGTATAAATATGCATGTGGGCCCCGTTTGCATGATAGGGGTAAATTGGTAATTTTAGCCCGTTGAGGGCATGAATATGATAATCGTATTATGTGGTTTGTACCACATGGGTGTGGTGATATTAATGTGATGCACGTGCCGAGACGATCCTAGAGAGCTAGATAATTCAAAAGTCACAACGGGATTCTATACCCGGCTCGGGAGGAGCCTAGGGGTACTTTGGGGAATTTCATGAGTTGGGTTGTGAGTTTGTGGTTAATGGTTATTGGTGATTGAGTAACCTGGGTAACCATTAGTAACTGCTGGGAGTAACGAGTTTAGGTGGAAGAAATGGTAGAATTGTAAAATAAGTAAAAGGGCAAGAGTGCCCTTGAGGTTTAGTTAGGAGGAGATAACTTTGGGAGGATAAGATAGTAATTTGGCAAGGTAAAGAACCTTCAGCTGAGGGAAAAGAGTCATTTACACTTAGGCATTATCTTGTTCTTGCTGAAAATGAAAGGAAACCTAGAGGAGAAAGGGGAAAACTAAGGGCAAACCTCTTGCGATCAAGAAGAGAACTTAAGCTAAGGGAACTTGGAGGATTACTCAGTGGATTGAGGTAAGGGAATTTTTATGTGATTATGTTGTGGAATTCAGCTATGAATATCATGGTTTGAGAATTGAATTGTGTGGCTGTTTGGTGGATTCTTGGGGATGAAACTTGCCTAGGTTCAGTTTGGGAATAAGAGGGATTTGCTTGGAGTTGGACTTGAAGAAGGATCAGGGGCGAATTTCTACTTGAGGTAAGGGTTTTATGCATCTCTGTTATGTATTAGCTGCTATGATTCAAGTTTCTGGTTTGTTAGTCTAAGTTTCATGAAGTTTTAAGCCAATTTGTGAATTGGGGAATTGATTGTGTGTTTAGGCTTGTTGTTGGTGTTTCTGAGTTGTTAGAGGGTCTATGTGGGGTTTTGAATTGAATTTGGGACTTAGGTATGCTTTGGGGTTGATTTGGGAGTGTCTTGGGTCGGGGAAAATGCAAGAGAAAACCCAGAATTATGGGTTTGAGAAGGAGCGCCGCGGCCCTGTTCTTGGGCGCTGCGGCGCGAGGCTGTTTCTGGGAAGGAGAAATTCTCTCTGACTTTCTGAGCGCCGCGGTGCTAGGCCATTTTTAGAACATGGAATTTTGCAATTTTGAGCTTTTGCTCCGGGGGTTCGGGAGATGTTTCCGATGTATTGTTTTAGGAATTTGGGGATTCCGAGAGTGTGGGATTGGTCCCGGGAAGTGGTTTTGGATTGGTTAGCATTAAAGGGTGTTTATATGTGTTGTGACTAGGTCCTTGGAGAGGCTCGAGTTAGAGGACCGTGCTCGCGTCCTTGGTGCATCGTGAAGCTCGGGATACAGGTAAGAAAACCACTGTTCCCACAGAGCTTGTATGCAGGGCTGAGCCCAATATGTTTGAATTGCAGGGCGTAGCCTTTGATTGAATTTGTTAGCATTCATTATATGTTTGTTATGCTATGAATACGATTATGAGAATGTTCGGTGAGAGCCGGGAACGACGCAGGCCGAGGTCGGCAGGGGCCGGGAACGGCATTTGGCACGTTGAGTGCAAGGCCGAGTATGGCAAGGGGCCGGGAGCAGCATTGAGCACGTGGAGTGCGAGTTGCCGGGGTGAGACCCTAAAGGATACCTGGGATATCCTCACAGTGTGGACCGCGAACCCAAGGCCTGGTAAAGCGCCTGGGACGGCATGGTCGTATGTGTTTAGCCTACTGGTGGCCTGATTATATGCTAAGTGTCTGTTGTGCATATGTTATGCTTGTGAGGGTTTTCTTGCTGGGCTTCGGCTCACGGGTGCTCTGTGGTGCAGGTAAGGGCGAGGGGAAAGTCAACCAACCATGAGTACGGAGAGCGTGAAGCGGCGCGTACATGTTTGGCCTGCCTGGCTGCCACGGCCAGTGGTTTTGGGAGATGATTGTATTAAAACCTAGATTTTTTCGTCTAGTCGACTTAGATTTGTAAATTATACGTTGTAAATATTTCTAAACAGTATCTTGGGATCCCAAGTGTCAAACACTCAGCGATTTGTAATAAATGAAATTATTTTCAAAGTTTATTTCACTATTTATGATTTAATTACACTTTTGACCTAAAAGCCTCGATTAGCGAGTTAAATGCACGTTTAAAACTCACTTAGTAAAAACTCTAAGGAAGTAGGGCGTTACAACTTGGTATCAGAGCGAGCCAAGGTTTATTGGTTCTGGAGATTGACCGAACATGTACGCTCGCTGTTAGTGACAAGCTCGACTCAGGGTTGGTTGGTATGAATGATTGATATGCTTAAATACGTGTTTAAATGCCCTGTTTGCCTGCTTGTTGATATGGAGCATGATGAATGAGTTGACATATGTAGGAGATATCGATTGGGCCTGGCCCTTGACTATTGCATGATGAGGTTAAAGCATGCTGAATAGCATTGTTATTGCATGTGGATGAATATTGGGATAATGGTTTGCATGCTGAGTATATGTGGTTAACTGTCTAAATTGAATCGATATGTTATATCTGTTTATTGGCTTGTATGAAGCATGATGAATGTGGTTATACTTAGCTGTGATAAAATTTGGTAGCTAAATGTATGGCATTGTGGATTTGGCCTAATATGTTTTATGTATGCAGGGTAACTATGGTTATTTGGATCTAGTTGTGGATTGGTTCAGAGTGTGAACCTCAGGGTTGAGGAGTTTGGTCAGTAGTGGCTGATGAACTCAAGTTGTTTGTGCCTAGGATGGTTAAGTGGACTTGGCATTGTTTTGTAGGGGGATTCTAGATAATAGTTGGAGTTAGAGACCTCCATCTATCCCTGAAAGTTGCAGCAGATGATCGCTAGTGTGTGAGCGAGCTGTGGAGTTTGATAGTTGAGACAGGACAGAGGAACAGCGGACTTCTCTGGGAAAGAGCTGCTTTGTGTGCTTTGATAGTAAGGTTACCAGTGTTGGTTTATTGTGAGGGTATGGACAGACAAGGGTGTTACGTGGAAGGCCTAAAGGGTGTTATCCTCTGATTTTGAGGGAAATTTGGGTTGACAAAGAATTGGTCAGGGGATGAGAAAAGTTAATTCCACCCTTAGTTAAGAGGATGAGAGATCATGATTAAAGGGTTGTGTTAAATGTTATGGCAGAGGGGTGCCTGAAATGGTACTCGGGCTGAGGTATTGGCATGATGGGTTGGAAAGAACTCAGATGGTGGATTGATAGAAGAAGTTATAAAGACATGGTTTGGACTGTGGAGACTGGTGGGCTTATAAGCTTGGTTTGGAATGATAGGGTAACAACAGTGTGAATCAATGGGTTTTGTGAATTGGGTAATTCATTTTGGGAAATTGATATTGATGGATGTAGTTGGAAATGATGATGACCCATTTAAGGATTAAAACTCTGGAATAGTTCAAAGTATTTGGGCCGCTCCGATGTAAGAACTCATCATCTGTATGTGGATAGCGGAGACAGGAAAGTTGTTCGAGGAACCGGGGATGATGTATAGAGCATGAATGCCAGAGCTGCATATGGCAGTGCTTCCTTTGATGGGGTTTAGTAAGGATAGATTCTCGGTAATCGAAGCAGAAGAACCCTGGATAGCTTTATGGCTTCTAGTTTTGTCAGAAAGGGGGAAAATCAGGCTGACAAGGTAGTTGTCAGGATAGTGATGGAAACCAGTGAAGTTGTTTACTATGCACCAGAGGCAGGAGATGCCACCTGGGATGATGTTGGGTGAGAGCATGGCTCCTACATAGAAAGATTTGGTATGTTAAGATGGATTTTCCATGGCTAGGGGATGGAAGACTGGAATGCCTTGTTGCATTTGAAGCTGAGGCTAGTTTTCCAGAGTTGACTAGTTAACTGGAAGTTCACGTTTCTGGATATATAATAGGCTGGAAGAGTTCGGTGTTGAGAGTGTGTTAAGAAAGAGTTAGGCATAAAGAATATGTTGCAAGATACTTTGCGAGGGACTGGAAATATTAAGAAGAACTAAGAATTTCTAGAAGAGGAATTGGGGCACAGGTAATAAAGGAGCTCGTGGTGACAGCAATAGACTCATCATATGGAAGACTTGGCATGAGTCAGAAAGGGAATAAATTTGTTAAGAAACAACTATGGATAGTGGAGAAAATCGATTGGACTACTTTGGTTGGACGGTATAGCAACTAAGCTGACTAGTAGGGATTCAGATAGGTGTGCAAGGGAGGACTGGGCACACTCCATAACTCGGCTACAGATAGGTTTGGTTTCAAGGACATCATGAAAGATGATAATGGTTTGAAAAGAGAGAAAAACTACTGAAGTAGTTGAAGAAGTTTGATCTCGAGGTGAATCAGTTAGAGCATCGCATTGTGAAAATTGTTAGCACCATTTGATATGAATAAAGAGTTTAGATGCTCGGGTATTAGACAGGACAATGTCTCCAGGAATTGTTCTGCGGTCTGGTTATCATTAGCTGAGGGACAAGGAGAGAGACATTTTAGGAATCATGGCTTATACCGGGTAGGGTACGATGAATTGGTAACAAAGGTTCTTAATTGATTTAAGCATTAGTGACTCAGGTGAGTTCTACAAGTAGAAGGTATAGGAACTGTACGGACAAATCTCCTTCAAGGTTTATGGATGATATGAGGGACTACTCCAAGTTAGAAGTAGAAAGCGAACGACTACGCTGAAGATGTTAGCAATAAAGAAGCAGGGTCACAGGTGAAGCTCGATGAGGTGTCAGATGGGTCTTGTCAGGGGTATTCAGAGTAATGCTACAAGGAGAAGAAGGAACAGGTATGTAGAGGTTTGGTCTGAAGCCATAGAGAAGCTACTAAAGAACGTTTGAGGGATAGAGAGCAACAAGAATGGTAAACGCGTCATCCACTACACAAGTGTCTTCGCAGAAGCCTACTTCGAAGATTGGGGGGAAACAGTAGAACTTGAAGATAGACTGAATGGATAGTGTTAGATCAGGAGTTCAAAGAACATAGTAAGAAATGATTAGCTTTTGGTAATGCAGGAATAATCGTGTTATGATTGGGTAAATGGTTGCAGCGTAAAGAATCTAACTTTTGGGTGAAGATGGGAAACTATGAGGGGTGCATCACAGGTTGGGGCACGCCCAAGCTTAGACTGATGAGAGAATGGATTGAGCCTCGTGGAAGGTAAAGTGAGAACATGGTAAATTTACTTAATTAAATGAATAGGCAGAGTACGCATCGTAAGCGGTAACAAGTATTTGGTCATTCATAAGAAAGGTAACGCTGAGACCCAGATTTAGTGAAAAGTAACAGATGGGTGATTGGTGTTTGAAATCCTCGATGGTACGAGATGAAATTTAATTGGAGGCGGAACTCCTAACTGGGAGGCGTGTGTCAGTCAAAGAATAACGCCACAGATTGTAATGGAGTGGACATGGAAACGACTGAGATTGGTGTTGTGTTAGCATGTAATGATAAGCAGGAGATTATCACTAAGCTATGGAGTCCAAAGTGTTGGCTTTGGTTGAAACAGGAAAGAATGCTGCCAAGGTAGTACAAGTTGGGATACTAGGATCAGATGAAAGATCCAATGAGAATTTGGCATAGAAGTGAGAATTCTGAATGGATATCATTCCACCTCCTAGGGTATGTTGTACCGGGAGGGTTGAGCGGGTGACAGAACTTAGTATCTTCTTTTGGACACAGGAGGGTAAAGTGATGTGGAGGTGTATCACAGGAGTAGACCACGTCAAACTATAAGTAAGGTATGTGGACATGAAAAGTTTTAACTCAGCTGGATGAGTTAAGGTAGTTGGTTCAGGTGAACTGGTAACAGGGTAGAACGTCTATGGTAGTGAATTGAGACCCTATGGTATTCTAAGTTTTGGAAAGGAACTAAAGAACAAAGCGAACAGAGTGGGAAATTGGAATTATCAGTTGATTGCAAACGGAATAGCAGTCTGAAAGCTTAACAGATATCTTAAGGAGTTAAGCGCTGAGTATGCGAATACTTGAGATGTTAAGGAAGTGTAATTCTTGATTAGTGAATCCTGATGACAAATACTGGCATCTAGCTAAAGTAACACGAATATAGGACATGGTAAGAGGTGAAAGATAGTGAATGCTACAGTTTAGTATTGGTCCAGAGGGAAAGCCAAAGAGGTTGATGGAATTCTTAAGGCAGGAGTGTCTGCCTATCTAGAAGAATAAAAGAACTTGTACATTGTTAAATTTTGGAAAATAAAGTTTCGGGATAAGAGATTTGTGTCTCTCTAAGTAAGAGCAGACAAGGAATAGAGTGGTGTTTAGAGAAAGGAAGGGGAGTTCTGACTCCTGATTCAACATAAATTCTGAGGTTGTACCAAGGGTTAGACCAGGGGCCTATAAATTGATCTCACTCTTATAGGGGTGATGGCTTATGGATATTTATGGAATCAGGAATAAGACAATGAGGTGATCATTGTGAGCTAAGCGGGCCCTGAAATCTCAGCAGGGTTGTGGTGTATCTTAACAAAAAAATTTAATCCTAAATCGCCAATCATACTTAGTTACACGATTATGGCCAAATGACTCGATTAGTGAGTTTAGCACTATTTAAAATGCACACCGTAACGATCCCTAGAGATTAGGGCATTACACCCATCGTCCTGGAAGGGCATAAGCTTCCCACGGGCAACACATGGGAGATGGACGGGGAGAGGAACGAGTTCCGAAACTACCGGATGATAGATGCCCTGGAGAAACATTTGGGAGTGGAATCGACTCCTGGACTCTTCTACAATCGGCTGGCCCGAAAGGAAGAGAAGGCCCATACCAGCATGGGCGAGTTCAGGGCCTAAAGCATAGGCCATATCAGTGTGGGAGCTACGCTCCCGCTTCATGATTGACCCAAAACGGGTATGTTTTAAAAATTTATATTGCAAGCGCATGAATCGCTCATATAAAATAGTGATCGTGTAAGCAAGGATGTCGAACCCAAAGGAGTTGTCTAAAATAAAAATAAAAAACTATTTTAAACCAAAATTAATAATTTCTAACCTAGCTCCAAAGATTGATGAGATTTTTGTATAATGAAAATAAAATAAAAGATAATAATAAAGAAATTAAAAACAATATATAAATTTTAATTAATAGTAGAAATCTAGATGGTAAAAGAAGATTATTAAGGTATTCGAATCCACAAAATATAAGTTCAATAATATTTATAAGTACATTGATTCCAAAGTTTTAGTGATAGTTAAAATAAATCAAACTATCATTTTCCAAATAGATTTACAATTTTAAGCACAAATTACTTCTAAAATGATAGGATTTTTCTTCACTAAAAAGTATAATTTCAAAGTATTTAATGTGAATCAACCTAATGAAAAAAAAAAAAAAAAGACATTATTTATAAGGCAAAACATAATATTTTTGTTCTAAGCATTGGATGTGTACAATTTAATGGCACATCTTACACAAAGAACATTATGTTTTCACACTAATGAAGAACAAAGTGTAAATATGTGCTAACAATCCAAAATACATGATATTTAAGATAAAAGAAGATATTTGAAGAAGAAAATCCATAAACTTTGTTGCACAAATGGGAAATCAACATACAAAATAAATACTATTTAGTTACATATTGTTTCATCATCACCTTAAGAATCTTAAAAAGATTAGAAACTCATAACTAGAATAGAAATTACAAACCAAAAAAATTACAAACATCAATTGGAAAATTTGGAGGAGGAACCCCCAAATTTTTCCTCTAAAAGCTCATAGAAAAAATGACCAAAAAGAAGAAAAATATGAAGAGAATGGAGTGGTCTTCCAAGTGTAGGAATGCTTGGGATGCTTGCTGCCAACCTCATGATAGATGCCCCTAGCTTTTGGGGATTGCAGTGCGAGAGAGATCCCATCTTGAGGGAGGAGTTGGCCCTCGTTCACATTGAGGCTGTAGAGGCCGCAGCCCCGGCGGACGCGGAGAAGAAGAAGAATAAGCAAGGCCGCCAGGCCGAGAAGGCTGCGTCTGAAGAGCTGGACGCCCTTATCGAGGGGGCTCAACCGAATACTGGGGCTCCTGGAGCTAGCATTTCGAGGCAAGGTAACTAACCTCTGCTTTTAACTTATGCTCTTCATTTTGAGGACTTAGTTAGGGATAGGCAACTGTACCGAGATTACATGATCAGGGCCATCGGAGAAATGGGGCTTCCTTTCCCCATTGTCTTAGATACGTTAACCCTCATGTACTTGTCCGGGTTCTTACAATACGATAATTTTTTGGACCATGACGACATGGGGGACCGTATTCATTCTTTCGCCCTAGGGAAGTTGAGTTATGCCCGTTTTTAGATAAGGGTTCGGCCCGGAGGAGTTTTGACTAGTATTTCCCTTATTATTTTTTGACTTCCGTCCCCATTTGTTTATTTTGCTAATGAGTTTTTGTCTGTCTATTTCAGGTGATCCAGAAATGTCTAACCCTGTGGCCAAGATGAAGGAAATGATCGAGGCCAGGGCGGCCGCAGCCAAGGCATCGGCGAAGAAAACTGTCAGGGGCCCGACCAAGAAAAAGATCATGGAGCTAGTGCTCGTGGGTTCCAAGCCAGTCCCAGATGTTTCTGAAAGGGTTCCAGCTGCGAGTTCCTCCTCGGTAGCGCCCACCGAAATGATCCCACCCCAAGCTAGTCCTCTCCAAGTTATTAACTTGGATCAGGAACCGTCTGAAGGTTAAAGGACAGAGAAAAGGGCAGCACGCTCGGCCACCGTAGAGTCCCCAAAGTGGGCCAAAAGCGCCACGACCAAGGATCTTACCTTAGTCGAAGTGCATTCCTTAGGGGATAGCGTGATCATCACGCAACAAATCTCAGACGCCCCCAGGCTCCCTGTCAACCCAGACCTTCCTGAGGAAAGGGATCTGGTCCTCCAAGAGGAGAAGATGAAGATGATGTCCTAGGCTTGGGACAATGGCCGGGACAAACGATATTAGGTGTACTGGGCCTTCACCATTTGGCGGAAGGTGGAGTTCTCCAACAGTTTGGAGGCTTTCAATGCTCCCCAACCCATCGTGGACCGACTGGTAACCGAGATCGGGTTACGACCTAAGCTGGGCCAGGACACAGCTCCACTAGCTGCTGATTTGCTGGCCTAGGTGGGAAATACCATGTCTACCCTCCAGTTGAATCGGCACGCTTCCATGGCCAGCCAGGATGTCCTATTCGTCTCCCAGGCCATTCGTCACTAGGCCACTGCGGTAAGTCACAGGCCCGTGTAAGATTTTATTTTTCCATACTTACTACTTGTATATTTTCTAAGTTTGGTTTGTTCTAGGACGCCCTGTTGGCTCATAGGAACACAGATCTAGTGGCCGAAATGGCGATGAAACTGGAGACGGCCTAGATGGAGCTGGAGGGGGCCGTGAACTAGCAATAAACCGCTAAGGAGGCCCTGGCCAGTGAAGCTACTCGGATCAAGGCTGACCGCAAGGAGGCTGCCTAAATTCAAGCCCAGCACGAGGAAGCATTATCCAGGAAGGACGCTAACCATAAGAAGTTGGTGGACAACCTAGAGGCGGAGCTGCTTCGCGTTCGGGGCTCAGAGGCATCGACCAAGGCCCTTCTGGAGGCAGTTGAGGCCCAAATTCACCGAGAGCGGGAGAAGGTGGCAATCCTTGAGTCCCAGAACCATGCACTGGATGGATTGCTTTAGCTGGAGATAAAGGGGAGCGAGGAGGCTAGCCAAGCGAAGGAGCAGGCGGATGCCTTACTGGGCGCCACTTTTGACGATGCCATTTACATGGCCTGGCTCCAAGACAGAAACATTAACTTCCTCGTCTACCCAGATCCAGCTGCAAAGAAGGCCAAATTTGAGGCCAAGGAGAAAGCCAATGCATAGCTTTTGTCCATGGGCGAGCAAGATGAGACTATTCTGGATGTCCCGGATCAAGACGAAGCCTAGACCTGGGCCTTTGTATTGTGATTAGGGCTTCTTTCTTTTTTTTCTTTGTACTTGTATTAATTATATGGACGCGAATGCATCCGAGACAATTTTTATCGTTTGTATTTATATATTGACTTTATCTTATGCACTATGATTTCCATTTTACATTCGTTTGTTTTTCCTCGAAATTCACTAAGTGTTTTTATCACTTTGCATGAATAAAATTCACTAAGTGTTTTTATCACTTTGCATGAATCTGGGTAGAATGTTGTGTGAGAATCAGAATCCCATGATCCACAAGGAGAAAGATCGGGTAAAAAAAGCTATGCAATCCCACATCGCTTGGGGAAGGTCAAGTGTAATGATTCTAAGACTATGTAGGTATGGGACTACACAGTTGAAGATGGCATAAATGGATTGATGGGTACTACCTATGCCAACAAGATGCATCTTCTTTTCGGTAGCCCATCACTTGAGAGCTCCAAAGTTAAGCGTGCTTGACCTGGAGTAGTCTCATGATGGGTGACCTCCTGGGAAGTTTTCATGGAGTAAGGTGTGGTTCTGGACGGGTTCATATGTGTCCCATCTATGAGACGGGACTGTCGTGTCTACTGGGATGACCGCTTCACATCCGTATACCATTGAGTAGGAGTATGTCTGGTTGACGTTCTCTCTATGGCCCGGTATGCCCATAGGACATGGGACAATTATTCCAGCCACTTGCTCTTGCAGGCTTGTAGCTTTTTCTTTAATGTCCCATTTGAAATCTTGTTCACGGCCTCTGTTTGCCCATTTTCTTGAGGCCTTGCGACCGCGAAGAGGCTTTTGACGATGCCATGTCTTTCACAGAAGTCAGTGAAGTGGATGCTGTCAAATTGCTTTCCATTTTCGGACACGATTTTGTGGGGGAGGCCGTATCGACACACATTGTTATTCACAACGAAGTCCATGGCCATGGTGCTCATTGGTTCCACTTCGACCCACTTGGTGTAATAGTCGACGGCCACGATGGCATATTTTACACCTCTTTTCTCGGTCGGGAGCGATCCTACTAGGTCGATTCCATACTGCAAAAGGCCAGGGACTGGTCATCAAGGTTATTTTTGTTGGAAGGGCTCGCGAGATCTTCGTGTACCGTAGGCACTATTTGCATTTGCGAACGTAATCAACACAATCCTTCTTCATCGTCGGCCAAAAATACCCCTGTCTTAGGATTTTCTTGGACAAGCTAAGTCCGGCCGTGTGATCTCCACAAAAACCTTCGTTCACTTCGTGCATGATTGCGTTCATTTTCTGTCCCAGATACGCATAGAAGATATGGAAAACCCCTTGCGATAGAGTTTTCCATCCATCATGACATATCTGGGAGCCTGGTACTGAAGTTTCCTGGTGACAGCCCTGTTCGTGGGCAACCCCCCTGTGGTTAAGTAGTGGATGAGAGGGCCCATCCAGGACGTGGAGTAATCTATGGCATTGACTGTGGGGGCCTGAATACTGGGTGCGGGAAGATGGTCGATCGGGACAAGCCCAGAGAGTTCTGCTTCAACATCTGTGGAAAATTTTTCCATTGTATCTGCAAACACGTTCTGTTCCCTAGGGATTTGGTAGATGAAGTATTTTTTGGAGGATTGGAGTAACTCTTGGGTTCGCGTCACGTAGGTGGCCATCCTTTCCCCCTTTATTTGGTATTCCCCCAAAAATTTTCCTGACCACCAATTGGGAGTCGCTGTAGACTTTAAAAAAAACAACCAGCTATGGCTTTCACTCTTGACCAGGGATATAGCCGTCTTCTCTAAGGCAGAAAATACTCAAGAAGAAGGAGCAAACTACTCAAGAGTAAATCTTAAGAGAAAGCTCTTCCCATTGCACCTGACAAGGTAGCCTTTTTAGCTGAGAAAAATAAATGGTTCAGATGAACAACCAATCCTGGAAACAGAAATGAAATAAGAGTGTTCTAGATAAAGAAACTCAAATAGAGCAAACTCCAATGCATTTACGTAAATGAACAAAGGTCTGAGAATTTAAAGCTTTAGTGAACAAGTCAGCATATTGAGCTTCAAAAGACACATGAGATATCACAACTGATTTTGATTCTACCAAATCTCGAATAAAATGATACCGAATGTCAATATGTTTAGTCCTAGAATGCTGCACAGGATTTTTTGAAATATTAATGGCACTAGTATTATCACAATACATGAGTAAAGTGTTTTGAGGGTAACCATAATCAGCAAGCATCTTATTCATCCAGAGTAATTGAGTGCAACAGCTGCCTGCTGCAATATATTCGGCTTCAGCAGTGGAAAGAGAAATAGAGTTTTGTTTCTTGCTGTGCCAAGATACTAGGTTGTTTCCCAGATAAAAACACCCTCCAGAAGTACTCTTTCGATCATCTAAGTTTCCAGCCCAATCTGAGTCACTATATCCTACTAATGACATATTGGAGTCATTTGTGTACCATAGACCAAAGTCAACTGTACCAGCAACATATTTCATTATTCTCTTAACAGCTGTAAGATGAGACTCAGTGGGAGTGGACTGATATCTAGCACACAAACCAACACTAAAACAAATGTCAGGTCTACTAGCGGTCAAATAGAGTAGACTCCCTATCATACTGCGAAAAAGTGTTGGATCTACAGGTTTTCCTGACATGTCTTTAGTAAGCTTAAAGGTTGTGCCTATAGGAGTTCTAGCATGCTTAGAATGATCTAGACCAAATTTTTTTAACATGTTAAGAGTATATTTCGACTGGGAAATAAAGATTCCAGTGGATAACTGTTTGATCTGTAATCCTAGGAAAAATGAAAGATCACCTATCATGCTCATCTCAAATTCGGACTGCATTAACTCAACAAAATGATTGATAGCACCAGGGCAAGTAGATCCGAAAATGATATCATCTACATAAATTTGAGCTACGAATATACCTGGATGCAAATGTCTGATAAATAGAGTTTGATCTGCATTTCCCCTGACAAAACCATTGCTGAGAAGAAAAGAGGTTAACCTGTCATACCAAGCTCTGGGTGCCTGTTTCAGCCCATATAATGTCTTTTTTAATTTGTAGACATGATCTGGTAAATGAGGATCAGTAAACCCCACTGGTTGTTCCACAAAAACTTCTTCTTGAAGAATCCCATTCAAAAAGGCACTTTTAACATCCATTTGATGGAGCTTCATTTTGAGGTGACATGCAATGGCCAGAAGCATGCGAATAGATTCAAGATGAGCTACAGGAGCAAATGTTTCGTCAAAATCAAGACCCTCCACCTGATTATATCCTTGAGCTACTAGACGAGCCTTATTTCTAGTAATATTGCCAAACTCATCTGATTTGTTTTTAAAGATCCACTTGGTCCCCACAATATTGGACTCAGCAGGTCGAGGAACTAGCTCCCAGACATCATTTCTCTTGAATTGTTCAAGTTCTTCCTGCATAGCACTTATCCAATGTTCATCTAGCAAGGCTTCCTTGGCAGATTTTGGTTCTAACAAGGATAGATAACATGAGTGACTAATTTCACTTGTTGCTTTTCGCCTAGTCACCATGCGGTCAGTTGGATTACCAATAATGACTGATGGAGGATGAGCTTTTGGAATCCATGAAGGAGGACCATTTTTATACAACTGAGCATGAGATGGGACCACTGTATCTGAATTAGTAGACTTTTGAGGATCAAAACTGGGAGGAGATTCATCTCCAATATTGCTAGATTGATCAGACGAAGATGTTCCAGCTGACTGGGAAGGGGAAGCAATTTCTTCAGTAATAGGTACAGTGGGAACAACTGGTGGAAAAGATAGGATAGGTGGGTCATCATCTTCACTAGATGCAACTTTATCCTCAGATTCATCAAATCTCACATTTACAGATTCCATGACGGTATGAGTGCGCTTGTTGAAAATGCGATAGGCTCTACTGTTTACTGCATACCCCAGAAATATTCCTTCATCACTCCTTGGTTTAAATTTGGCCAGATGATCTCTGTCATTCAGAATAAAGCACTTACATCCAAAGATATGAAGATGAGCTAGATTTGGAGTCTTACCCTTTCAAATTTCATAGGCAGTCTGAGTTGTCCCTGTTCTGAGATGAACTCGGTTGCTAATATAACAAGCGATATTTACTGCCTCTGCCCAAAAACGAGTGGCAATCTTCTTCCCACAGAGCATTACCCGAGCCATCTCTTGAAGAGTTCTATTTTTTCTTTCAACCACACCGTTTTGTTGAGGAGTTTTAGGAGCGGAGAACTCATGAGCAATACCAAGATGATCACAAAATTCAGCAAAAAGACTATTCTCAAATTCCTTCCCATGGTCACTTCGTACCCTGTGAACTTTCATAACCTTTTGGAGTTTTTCATTTTGAAGTTTAAGGACAAGAGCAGAAAAAACTCCAAATGTATCAGACTTTTCTCGGATAAAATTTACCCATGAGTATCTGGAATAGTCATCTACACACACCATCACATATCTTTTCCCACTAATGCTCTCTGTTTGCATTGGTCCCATCAAGTCCACATGTAATAGTTCTAAAACTCTTGAAGTCTGCAGAAACTTCACTGTAGGATGAGAGACCCTTGTTTGTTTACCCAATTGACAAGGTGCACAAACCTTTTCTCGACTGACTTTACACTCTGGAACTCCCCTAACTGCCTTGAGCTTGATCAATTTCTGCAGGTCTCGGTAGTTTAGATGACCCATTCTATGATGCCACAAATCAAATTTTTCGAGAATAGTTCTATTACACAGAACTTCACTGTCTAGCTTATAGCAGTTGTCAATTGATCTTTTGCCTGTTAAGACCATTCTTCCATCTGACGAAACAACAGAACAACAGCTGTTAGAAAAATTCACCAAATAACCCGAATCACACAGCTGACTTATACTGATCAAGTTTGCTTTCAGCCCCTCAACGTACAGAACATCCTTTAAAGATGGAAGATTCTTCAAAAGAAGTTCCCCTTTTCCTTGAATAGCACCTTTGTTTGCATCACCAAATGTAACAGCTCCTTCTATCTTATCTTGATAGTTGATCAATAGGTGCCGGTTTCCAGTCATGTGTCGAGAACAACCACTATCAAAATACCACTGGTCATCCTTAAATGCAGACAGAGATATATGAGCCACACAAGCTTTTGTATCCTCAGAACTTGTGTTAGGACAGATGTCAAAGGGAACATGAACAATCTTCTCTGAGGACTTCAATCCCTCCTTTCTCTCAACTAACTTTTGGAGATAGTTCTGTAACTTGAAACACTTTGGGCGTATATGACCTCGTTTGTTGCAGAAGTGACAGACTGGAACAAATCTTCCACTAGTGAAATTTTTTTGCAAACTTGGCCTGCTCCAGGATTCATCTTCTTGAGTCTGAAGATTTGTAGATAAACTTGCATTTGACTGACGGCTTTTGGAAGAAGAGGGATCATCAATCATTCTCTCCTTTCCGCATTTGTTTAAAAACCTTACCTTGGTTCGAAACCCCTCTGCTCCTAATTCATCACGAGGTTTTTTAACTTTCAAAGCTTCAAAAAATAAGGCCTGCAACTGCACATTCTTATCGTCAATCTCCCTTAGTAATCTTTTGACTTTTCCCTCAAGATTTTTATTACTCAGAATTAATTCTTGATTTCTTCCTTCAACCTGCTTTACCTTCTTGATCATAGTCACCCATTGATCATACATTTGTTCATAAGCAGATTGTTGATCCAGACTTTCCACATTAGATTCTCCAGACTCATCATTCTCACTTTCATCCTTACAATTTGATGAGGCCATAAAAGCAACCACGCATTTATCTTGATCTGACTGTTCACTGCAAGATTCTTCTTTCTCTTCATCACTGTCACTCCACGTTACTGCCATAGCCTTTTTCTTCTTTAGAGTATTGGCACATTCAGCTTGAATGTGACCAAACCCATCACATTCACGACAACGAATTTCTCTATTTTTCCTTTCCTGTGAAGTCACAGATCTTTGATTAAAGGGCATAATCTTTTTGGGACCATTTTCTTTTCCACCAAGATTTCCTCTCCTCATATTTCTTTTCAAGAACTTGGCGTAGTTTTTCGTAAGAAATGCCACTTTATCTTCAGTCAGGCCATCTAGCATATCACCTTTCTCTACCTCCTCTTTGTGTACGAAAGCAAGACTGTTGCTGCCCTTATCCTTCTCTTTTCCCCATCGTTTTAAAGTCATCTCATAGTTTTGTAAAGAACCTATCAGCTCATCCAGATCCAGTTCTTCAACATCATGTACCTCTTCAATAGATGTAACTTTAGCTTTAAAAGCTCTTGGTAAGACAGCTAGAACCTTTCTGACAAGCTTCGTGTTTGAGTAGGTCTTTCCAAGGGCATATGACTCATTTGAAATGTCACATAATTTGGCATGAAATTCTGCAACAGTCTCTCCCTCCTCCATATTCAAGTTTTCAAACTAAGTAGCTAGAGCCCTTAATCTTGCTTTCTTAACCGCTTGAGTCCCTTCATTCTTTGTCTTCAGTTTTTCCCAAGCCTCTTTAGCAATTTCACAGTTGGCTATGACTTTCATCTGATTTGTAGAGACTGAATTGAAGATAGCATGAAGAGCTTTGGAGTTGAAATTAGCCTTCTCAATCTCAGTTTCAGACCATTCACTCATCGGTTTAACAATTTCTACTCGATTTTCAGTAATACTCGGAGCTTTCCATCCATCCACCACTGCCATCCAGACTCTTTCGTCCATAGCTCGCAGAAAAGCCCTCATCTTGGTTTTCCAATAGGGATAATTTGACCCTTCCAACATCGGAGGTCTTGAAGTAGATCCCCCTTCTCTGAACATATCCATTTCGTCCTGCACACAAGATAAGCAGATACAACACGAAAAAGAACAGACAGAACAAGAATTTCCCAGAAAACAGATTCACAGAAAAATCACTAAAGCAAAGAAACCCAAAGTAAAAATATCAAACAGATAGAGATCGATCTTTAGTAACCATGCTCTGATACCAATTTGAAAGTGGGTGTGCTACTTTAATGATTGTTTCAAATTACTTACAGTAATCAAAGAACCTAATACTCAAAGAACTCAATTATTAATTGACCATGAAACACTTGTAATCTTTCAAGAAGATTTATTATAGAACTGAAATTATTCAAACAGAGTTTACAAATACAACTTACAACCAGCAATACAGAATATAGATTGATTGTACAATCAAATCAATCTATGTACATCAATTAGTAACCAATTACGATCTATAGCAAAAACTTGATAGAGATCCTTCTTCGAACTCCCTTCAAAGAATCGACTGAACTCCCTTCAAAGAATCGACTGAACTCCCTTCAGTGAATGTCTGTTCCAAGCTTTAGCTGCTCCTCTTCAAAAGCCCAAGTAGATCACTAGCTTCTTCTCCACACTTATCTCTGCACCACAAAGAAAAGTCCAAGAAACAAGATCTACAATCTAGGGTTTTTTTCTCAAAGAGTTAGTTGTTCTGTTTAGCATAATGATCTATATATAGAAGGAACAGAAACAAGTGACAAGGGCTTGTCACGTGGACTGCCAGCTGGAAAAGACCATTATTATTTTAACTAATAACTAACCTGTCAAAACAGTGATAACCCTTTATACAGTTGAGATAAAACAGATCGAAAGCTAGACAAGACAATATGCATAATTTTTGACAACAAACAGCAAGAGCTAAAACTTGACATTAACAATATTTTTAGATTTCTCATAAGATTTATCTCATCTTTCCATGGTAAAGAATAATAATCACTTGAATACATTTTTGTAAAATATATTTGTGCATCAATGTTAAATCTTCCAAATGAATAGTTGAGATGTGAACTTCTCATTTGTGTAACTTTTCTAAATCAAAGATTCAAATGAATAAGTATGCATATTGGTGACTCTTGATCCTTCCTCCTTGTTACCTATTGTTACATCACACTTTATTCTATCTTTATTTCTAATATTTAAATCTCCACAAAAAAAAAATATCACTTGTTCTATTTTCTTCATATTATTTATCTTTAACATTTATTTATTGATTAACTTTATTTATTTGCCTCCTTATGGAATCGACCACCCGATCTATACTACGACAACCGCTAAGTGGAAGTCACGTTTGGGCATTAAACAATCACAATATACACAAATATTGCATTTATGCCCTCAATGAAGTAAAATTACAAATATGTCCCTAATAGTCAAAAAGGGACCCACATGCATATATAATCCACATAAACATGCATTTCTAATCACATAATCACCAAATTCACATATTAACATAATAAATTAATTATTGTCCTCCAGGCACGCTAATCAAGACCCTGAGCCTTATTAGCAAATTTGGGACGCTACAAGGCTGACTGGAAAAAGTAGGATCCGAGAGAAGGAGGACATGGGTTGGTGGTGAGAAGAAGGTGGTCGGAAAAATGGAAAAAGTCATAGGGAGGAGAATGAAAAATAATTGTCAAGTGTCAAAAGGGAATTGCCTGTGTTTTTTTTATGGTCTATTATGTTTATAATATTCCACAATTATTAAATACTGAACAGAAAGTTAATGGAAAGTACTAGCAACTGCACTAAAATATTATTATCCCAAGAAAAAATTGAGTATTTAATTATTTTAGTGCCAATATTAAAAAAAAAGACTTTTTTTTTATAAGTATACTACTAATTTAAACAAACCACAATAACGATACGCAAAATTATATTTATACTATTAGTGCAAAAATAACAACATTAATGGTAATCAAATACAAATACGGTCATAAATAAAATATCCGACAATTAATATTCTTTTATTCCAACCAATTAATTAATAATTATAATGTATATAGAATATACTATAATTACTATTCATATTAATTAACGAAATAATAATAATAAAGTAAAATCAAAATAGATTCAAGCATAAGATACAATTCATTTCTGCATTTGTAATTATAAAGCAAGAAAAAATGATGGCTTAAATATGCAAAGGCTTTGATCTGATGACTCGAATCTATCAATTAAAAGCAACATAAACTAAAAGGTTTATAATATCCAACAATAGAGAAAGACAATGTAATTAGAAATTGGGGAAAGAATACACAAACAAATGACAAAACCAAATATTATATCAAAATAACTATACAACGAAGAGCAAAAAGAAAAAGAAAAAAAAACTCTAAAATATAACTAAATGAAACCCTAAAAATAAAAACTGATAAGTTTATTTAAAATAAAAATGATTTAAAACAATTACAGTGCTAGAAAATTAGGCTGCAATTACAATTTGGAAAGAAGAAAACATAATAAATTGAATAAACCAAAAAGTATATTAAGACAATTACATTAAACAACAAAAACAAAAATTTAAACTACTACAAAATGAAACTAAATATATAAATTAGTACAATTATTTTAGTGAAAACTTAATTGACATAAAAATTGGCGTTAATAACGTAACACAAATCGGGTTGTAATTACAGAAAACAAGGAGAAAACCATAATCCAAAACAAATATATGAACCAAAAGTAAGTTATAACTAAATGAAATATTATATATAGGGTTTATACTTTTTTGGATTCTGTCTTTTTTCTACTACCTGTTTGACTTTATGTTTTGATAAATTACTTTTTGGACCTTATGTTTTGTAAAATGGTTAAAATAGAACCTTAAATCCGATTTTGACCAATGTTTTCTCAACTAAAATCACAAATAATTTACCAAACTAACAATTCAGAACAAAAATAAAATTATTCTGCTTAAAAACTGTGTTGTTATATTCAATTTTTTTTTTCATCAAAATTGAGTTTAAGGTTCTATTTTAACAATTTTACAAAATATAGGGTCCAAAAAGTAATTTGTCAAAACACATGGTCCAAAAAGTAATTTGTCAAAACACATATTCCAAACAGGTAACGAGGAAAAATACAAGGTCCAAAAAGATATAAACCCTTATATATAAACCAATAAATTTATTCAATTAAATATAAACCAATATTTAAATGACATAAGTAGTCTTAAACCTGTCATTTTGAAAATATAAGAATCAAATGCAATAGAGTAACAATAGACCATCATGTTAATGAACCACATTAACCTTAATAAAAACACAAAACAAAAAAAAACTCTTCCACTGAAACCAAGATACCTACACTGTCACAAACCTACTCAACCCCAAAATACCAAAATGCAAACCCCAAATCAACACTGAATATAAACCCATAACTAATTTTTGAACAAAAAAAAAAATCGAACAATTAAAGTGAAACCCATACACAATCAAATGTTAGCCGAGTTTTATAAAAAAAAGTGAAATAGAACAAAAATAAACCAAGGAGTTAATAAACAGAAACACCCTTGTCAAAAAACAACCAATGAATAAGCACTTTAGTTAAATCTACCAAATATATCATAACCATAAACACAATGAAGAAAAACCCTAAACACCCAAAATGTTAATCCAAAATATCTTATAAACAATAAACAAACAGTTAAAACAATGAAAATCATATAGTGATAATCAAATCAAAACCTAAAATCCATAATAAAATACCAAAACGTTTATAAAATTAAGCAAAAACTAAAAAAAGACAAACATTTCATTTAAACATTAGCAAATCATCATCTTCCATCTCATAATCAAATTGGATTGGGGATTTCTCCATAGATTTTATCTTCTTTGCAAGTTGTGCTTGATCTTTGGGTTATGGCATTTGATTTTTCTTTGTTGCCATTTGAGAAGTATTCAACTTAAAGTTGAGTGGCGATGGAGTTTGATAACCCATAGCTGCTTAATTGTGTGTCGAAGCTGGAGAAGAAAGAGATTCACGAGTCCATGTTTGGATTATTATGTTATGATTTTGAATTAAAAAATTAGTGAAGTTTGAGTATAGAGAAGAGAAGTAATGAGCGTCAGTTCATAAAAGAAGAATTTTTTTTTTTTGAGATAAAGTTCATAAAGGAAGTTATTATAGTGAATGGAGCAAAACATGGAATTGATATATTAACTTCCCATCTTTAATTTCAAGACAAAATAACTTACTATTTTAGATTTAAAATGTATTTACGGCATAAATACATAATATTTTTTGTTTTATATTTTTTTACGTTTTTAACCGTTTGTCACTATCAAATTTGTTAACTACATTTAAGACTGATTGAATTGCCACGTGTCACTCTACTATCCATCCACCTCATAATTTTTTTCAAAAAATATTATTAATTGATTTTAAAATAATAAATAATAAAAAAATAATTAATTTTAAAAAATAAATTTATTAATCTTTTTTCTTTAGTTTTTTTTTCTCTCTGTCTGACTCTCTCTCTCTCCTTCTTCCCATATTTTTTTCTCGGTCTCTCTCTCTCTCACTTTCTTCTTCTTCTTCTTCCCCAGAACATCTAACTCATATCTATCCTCTTCCTTGATCTATGTTCTTCTCCTCGCGCCACCACCATATCGACGATCTTCACCCAAAAACCCAGAAGAAGGACTCGTCGTCGCCTGGGTTGTGGTGGTTCGTCGCCACCTGTGTTGGACGGTGGGGCTAGTTCTTCAGGGACGAGGATGGCGGGGGGTTCAGGGAAGGTGGGCCTGGTTCTTCAGGTAGGGACAAGAACATTGGGGATGGGTTTTATTAACGCGAACAAAGTGTGGCTGACCTCTCTTCTCTCTCCCCAGTTCTTCATTATCGTGGGCAAGGTGAAGGTGACATTGGAGCTTGAAGGCATACATCAATGGCAAATTTTGTTGACTGGGTTGATCTGTGTTGGTTGGTTGATTTTTCTTGTTTCTAGGTTTGGGTATGAATTAGTTTTAAAAAATTGGGTTTGATTTTGCTTGATCCTAGATTTGATTTTGAATTGATTTGATCTAATTTTGTTCTTGATATTGAGAAAATAGTGGTTTTGATTTTTTTTTCATTATGAGATTTGACGATGAAAAAAAAATCTGGAAAGGAGAAGAAGAAGGTGAGGGAGAGAAGGAGAGGAAAGAGATGGAGAGAAAAAAATAAATTTTATTTAAAATTATTTTCAATTAATTTTTAATTTTAAAATCAATTAATAAGTTTTTATAAAAAAAAATATGAGGTGGACCACTAATATGTCAACACGTGGCATTCTAATTAGTTTATTCTATATTTAATGGACTGGTAGTTAGGGAAGAGGAGAAAACTTAACCTTCGGTATTTTTGCCGTAAAAAAAATTGGATACATAAGTGTATAAAATCGAAAAAATTATGTATTTATACTGCAAATACCCATAAATTTAAATCACTTTTAAAATTAAAAAAGTCATAACTATAGAATCTCTTAAAAAGTGAAATAGAATCTCTTAAAAAGTGAAATCTACAAATTATAAATAGGGAAATTTACATAATACACTTAATTTTGCTAAAAAATTATATTTTTACGGACTCATAAGTTTTTTTTTAAGATTTTAAGGAAATTTTTACATTTTTATGATTTTGTCTATTTTCGTCTTATGTTATTTTTTAATTGTTTTTTTAGTTGTTTAGGCTTATGTATATTTGTTTTCCTATTGTTTTTTTGTTGTGTTAAATTTATGTATAGTTGTTCTGTTGATGTTTTATTGGTGTTTAGTTGTTTTAAGATATATTTTTTTTAAAACATATTAGTATGCAATGAGTGTTGAAGTATTGTTTTTTAGTTGTTTTTTAATATCTTAGTATACAGTGGGTTAATGTCTAGATGTTGTCCAATTGTTGTTTTTTAATTATTTTTTTGACACCGTATTTTTGTAAATAAAATACTTTAAAAATCGTATTTTTGAAGAAAAAAAATCAAGAATAGTAAAAAAGTAAAAAAACAAAAAAAAAAGTATATTTATGAGAAAACCCTCGTGATAAAAAAAATTGTAGTTAATAGTGTAATTTTGTAAAATGTTGAAAATGGTTTGGTAAGGCCTGTTTCAAATAGGCCCTAACTTTACAACTTGTAGTCAGCCCAAAAGCCCATTATCTTTCTTTAAATACTTGGAGAAATCAGATTGTGTGAATAAGCTTTCGACGCATACAGGAAAGAAACCCTAACGTAAGAGCCGCTAAGGCAACTTCACAGTTTCTTCTTTTCGTATTTAGTTATCGTTATTTATTTGTGTTTTGGATTTGAATGAGTAGAATAGGGCGACGATGATGAGTGCTTAAATTTCTGACACCTCTTGTATGAGAAGAATTCGATACTCTTCTTTGAGCACAATTAGCAACTCTCTGAGCCCTTCTTTATCTCCTAATATTTTTATTTGCCCTACTTTTGCTTCAGATTCAATGTTTTTAAAATTTTATTTTTTGATTAAGTTTTCGTTGGTCTGTTTTTTGAAGTTTTGGATTCTATGAGATATAATTTTTATAGCGATTTCTTGAAGAAAATTTTGCCAAATGTAAAATCGTTAGCTATTTTAATATAGATTAAATATTTATTTTTTTGTTGGGTTTTCTTCTTCTTGAATGTCCTAATCTTCAATAAAACAACATTATTTAGAAAAGTAATACTCTATGATAAACGACAGTATGCGGACAGTGTTTGAAAGAGCGATTTACGTTCCAAGAACATAAATGAAAAACTTCTTCAGCTTTAAAAATCGTTGGTCTATATAAGCCATATTTTTGTAATCTGATGATGTTTTTGCCAAGTAAACAATTTATTTAGATTTTTTTAAAAAACATCCGGGGATGCTTAGGGTCTGATAGGTAATAGATGATTTCAAAATCTCAAAATGTGTGGGACCCACTAAAACTAAACTGTATCCTAATCTGATGTAATTTAGGAAACAATCATTTCACGTTTTCACCGTTTTGTAATATTTTCTCCAAAAACCTCCCAAGCCTCGGACCCACTTCTCGTCAAAAGCTCCGGCCTCAAACCAGCCTCTCTTCGAATGCTCCAGCCTCACAGTCAGATCTCGTCGATTGCTCCGGCATCAGATCTCGTCGATTGCTCCGGCATCAGATCTCGTCGTCTATCTAGTCGAAATGGCCGGCCCAGATCTCGCATAGACCAACCCCCGCCAAAAGCTTGCAAGAAGGATGAGCCTTCCGTCAAGAATTGCAGTGACACTTCCTTTGGTCAACGTTCGACTTCTGCCTTCCTTCTCTCCCATTACGAGAGGTGCTTTTTAATCACAATCACTGTCAGTCTCTCTCTCTCTCTCTCTCTGTTTTCTGCTATGTTAGCTTGAAAAAAAAACTTAACCATGCAACTCTAATAGGCTTTCCCATTACTGGGTTCGTCTCATTTTCGAGCAAGTTTACAAGTTTCAGACGTAATTTTCCCAAGAAAATGGCTTGGAATTGTGATAAAAATGATGTGACTGTTGAGAACAAATGTGGGGTTGTTCTTCCAGCCTCCGAATCTTATCTCGAAGAAGCTTGTGAAGCTCTTAGAGCTGGCAAGGTCATTGCTGTGCCCACCGATACCCTCTATGGATTCGCCTGTGATGCTTGGTATGTTCCATTCATTTGCCATGAAACTGTTTGTTTAATTTACTCATAGAAACATTTCATTTTCTTTTGGGATGCGGACTCAAGCGCTCAGTGTTGTTGCGTCATATTTTTAATACAGACCATAAGAGGGTCAGATAGTAGTGTGGACAGAACTGAAATGTTCTTAAAGAAGCCATGAGTATGCATGATCTTCTTTGGTTTTGACGTGGAATTTGAGCTAGAATTTTATTGGCCAATGGGTCGAGAACTAAGATCTAAAAGAGAGTGAAATGCACCTTGTAATTAATGTGATATGGTCACAGATTAGTATGCTTATTATAAGAGATTAAGTAGATGTTAGACATATGTCTTGAAGATGAATTACATTAATACTAATATCTTTCAGAAAAAAAAATGCTTTTTTTTGGTTGCTAATTAAAATGTTTGATTAATCATGCTTAGCTTTGCAAGTGATCAATTTTCATGTGGAGAGTATTTGTTATAAATATTTCTAATTTTTTGTTTGTACTCGTGGGAACCTAATTGCAGTTCTTTGGAAGCAGTTAACAGGATTTATGAGATTAAGGGGCGTAAACACACGAGTCCTCTTGCAATATGTGTTAGAAATTAAACGCTTTGCCAACACCGAGCACTTGCCTAATGGCTTACTCGAGTCTCTCCTTCCAGGACCTGTCACTGTTGTACTAAAGCGAGGTTTGTTCTTAATAACTTTTATTATAAATGAATTTAAGGCTTTGTAACTTGTAAGGACTAAGATATGTATAAAATTGAAAATTGTCTTACTGCCACTTGAGAATGTTGGGTGGATGAGTGTGTGTTAGGGCTCAAGTCTCCATAATGTTTCTCATAAAACAGATAAAATTGTTTTAGTACTTTTCTGAGTTAATATGTTTGCTTGTCCCACCCTGGATATTTTGTAGAAGAATTGTGTTCGCACTTGAGTCAGTCAGTTATGTTTGAAGCAATTACGTGTTAATTCTAATATTTTCAGGAGAGTCGAGCATTCTTGAGAAGTCTTTAAATCCAGGGTTGGACAGTATAGGAGTCCGAGTGCCAAACTATGACTTCATCAGGGTCGTTGCTCATGGATTGGGGAGTGCACTGGCTCTTACTAGTGCAAATCCAAGCGGGCAGCCTAGTAGTGTTAGCATCAAAGATTTTGAGAATCTCTGGGAACATTGTGCCTATGTTTATGATGGTGGTGCTGCCTTCAGGTACAGCAGGCTCAACAGTTGTGGACCTCACCAAAATCGGGAAGTACCAGATTCTTAGACCTGAAAGGTATGGATTCAATCTACTGTATGTGTTCATCTTCAAAACATAAGTTAAATAAAAAACACAAGAAGAGCATTTAAGCTCAGAAAGAGGTTACATAACTAGTCAAGAGTCTTCCAATAACAGAATTCTGTTATAACCCCTATAACTGAAACCAACAAACTTGCAGCTGCCCCCAGGAAGAAAAATAACAAACTTACAGCTGTAATAAACAGCTAAGTAACTAACATCAGCAGCTTAAGTAACTAACTCAGTTACTACAAATATTTTTTATGAGGGCTGCTGTGCAATCTAGCCTTCCATCACAGTGAGACCTGCATAGCATAGGGCCCATCAAGATGGAGGGCCTGGATGCGGGCGGGATAGTTGCATGTAAAGTAGCTGTGCCTGGCAAATTCTTTTATTTTTATTTTTTTTAACTGAATTTTATTTGTTGCTGATTTTTGTACCATGTCACACTCTCTTGTTTCATTTGATTTGGGCGTTTAAAACAATAAAAATATCTAAACTGAATCTGTGAATTCATGTAACCGTGCTCATTTTTGGCATTGAATTTGCAGTGCTGAGGCTGAGACAGTTGCAATCCTTAAAAGCCATTCTTTAGAGGAAGAAACAACAGCTACTTGAAATAACTTTCTGGTCATATAGATTTTTTTTAATTATTATTATTGATAGCATAGGCCAAATGAATTATAAAATTGGCATTGGTTGAACCAATCACCAAGGCTACCACTTTGAAGTTAAATTTATTACAAATCCCAAAAAATTGTGCCGAATATGCTTTTTGTTAAAACGATTTTGGTTTAGTCTGTGCACATCTGCCTGTTTGTGCCAATAGTCCATGCGCAAATAGTTGTTATGGTCTACCCACTCCAGTGTCGAGTTGGTTTCAGCTATCCACAACTGTATCAAAATGCAATTCTAATAATAGAATGTTTGAACAATATTTAGTTGATGTGATGAAGCAGGAATTTACAAGGCAACACAGATTAATTTCGGTCAAGCAGATGGAAAATATTAGAGATGACATTGCTGGACAAATGTGGCTTAATTATAATAATAATATTTAGTTAATTAAAAATGTGCAACTTTAATTTAGAAAAAAAAATTAAAATTAATGACAATGCAATATTATTATGAATTTAATCAATACATTAATATTAAATTTTAATTTATCAATATAATTAAATTTTATCTAATTAAATTTGTAGAAAAATCAAAATTTAATATTATACTACTACTTATGTATATAAAAATAAAATTAATATTCAAACCAATCATATTTTTAATTTTTGTTATATTTTCAAATTTAATACTAATCACAGATTTAGTTTTTTAAAACTCAAAATTAGAAATAGTTTCCTGACATTGAACCAATCACATTTTCAGAAATATATTTTGTTATTTTTATTTCAGAATTTTATTTTTAAAAAATATAGTATTTTAATCACAAACTAATTAGACCTTTATAGATTTCATTTTGACTGTGTCATTCTTGAAAAGGGACAAAAATGAAACGAGTACAGTTAAATATGAGTATTCACTCAAAATTGTTTTATGGTTGATAATAATATCATATTGTTTAATTTGGGTCTATCGTTACACTTTATGAAATATACATTTTTATATTTGAAATTTATATACACATGAAAATTATTAATAATTCTAATTTGTTAATATACATTATAAACATGATTTGGAACTCTTAGCCCAAAAAATAAATCAAAATGGAAATAAAATGAAGTATTATTCTCTGGTTTTGGATCGCAAATACATACTTTTTACAGTTCGTGTCAACACAAAACTCTCAAATTAGTTAAGCTAACCCAATAATAATTACAACTGCTCTTGACTTTGGTTGTAACAAGGTCGTTGTTGGGTAGACATTAGATTTGTAAGTTTCTTTTTTGACAATTGAAATTGGGTTGGGGCGTTGCTAGTTCCTCTTTCTGTGCCACAAAATTTTGATTTTGGTACGTTGATTTCCTTTGCCAACTTCTCTGCCCCTTCTTCGTCATTAATAATTTCATCAAAGCAAATATATCTTCCACCTGTTGTCTTGTTCATTGCCTCGTAAACACAAACGTGTGCCTCGGCCAATCTGTTTACATCCACACTTGCCAACAATCCATTTTTGTACATCTCTTGAGCTCCTGTAATTTTTACACATTTGACATTATATACAGACATACACACCCAAAAAAAAAAAAAAGACTAGTTTGTTTCAACTCTTATTTAATTGTAAAGTTGGGCTTCAAAATTTGGTGAAATTGATTATTCACATACTTTAGGGGGTGGTAATATTACCTTTAAGATAAGCAGTTGTGGCTGTTGAATTTATATTGTAAAACTCAGGACCAGTAATGAGACCTGGGCAAATGGATGCCATGTTCAACCCACTTTCCTCAGCTACTATCCATGTAGCCTTCTCAGCCCGTAGCTTTCCCAGTGCGTACCAGAGCTGATTTTTCGAAGTAATATGTAAATGAGCATTCATAATTAACGAAAATCCCCATTTTTTAAAACTAAATTAAGGTTAAATGTAAGTTGGTTACATCCATGATCAAGTTAGGGACTAGGAAGCTTACCTTTTTGTCTCGACATAGCGATTCACTACTCCAGCTATCGTGGTTTATTAGAAGAGAATTTTCTTGCTGACGGGTGCTGTCTCGCCATAGACAAGTCAAAAGTGAAGAGGTCAGCACAAATTTTTTCACTGATGGTGTTCTTGCGCATGCCTTGATCACATTCTCGCTCGCTTTGGCTTCTATGTCAGCCATGTATTTCTGCTTGCATGATTCATATGAAACCATAAAACGCAAGTTAGGTATGTAGCGCTATCAAACTAAGACTAAAACATCCATATTAAAAATTAATTGAAAAGATAAACTAAAAAAGATGACGAAATTCTAGTACATGGACCGAGCTACAGGGAGTATCTTTTATTCATCAAATTAGTTTGGGTCAATATGCTTTTTGTTGAATAAATATAAGTAATATTCCAATTTTGCTATGAAACACGGTTAGCTTTTTTTTTTTGCTGGGTGAAACCCGTCAAAGAGGGGGCAAAAACTTCATTAAAAAGTAAACAATCGGGTACTTTTATTCTAATATGTAAATAGGCACATTGATTTGTTTCACTTCACCTTTTGCTTCTTTAAAGGAAAAAAAATGTGGATAATAAGATGTTGAAAATGTAGACACGATTCTAACCAAGTGAAAGAGTAAGCAAAAGGTGAATTGAAAACATAGCAAAAGGAATGTGTGTTATGTATTTAAGAGTTTAATGTGAAATGTATTTTGTATAGAATTTGGTCATGGTGGAGATTTGTCAAACTTGAATACAGTTAATTTTCCAGGAAGGTGAGAGCTTCCGCGGTCATTGACTTGGACAACACACACAAATTGCTATTTAACTGAAAAGAAAAAAAAATGAAATGCCAAATGAAGAAGCCTGTGCGGCTTTTTAGTTTAGGGGTCAGTATTTTATATAGCACGTTTAGGACATGACAATATTTTTAATAAACAACAATGAAACTATATAATTTAGCGTTAGTGATATGTACATAAAATAATTGTCATATGTTACATAATTTTATAATTCTTTTATATACAAATTGAGATTGCAGGATATGGTCTCTCCTTGAAAAAAAAAATTGGGCTGGCAGTAGTCATCTTTATAAATATGCATGTATATATAATAATAATAATAATAAAGTAGTAACGGAGAAATTTCTTATCCAATTAGACATGACAAATCACAAAATCGAGTCAAAAATAAACATCTGATAGAATTTTTTAAAAAATTAAAACAAAGTATAATAAACCTAGTGGCTAATTTGCACAAAAACTACTACGTCTTAAGTAATAGAGGACGATTATTAGGTTGTTCCTTTTATTAAAATTAAAAGGGGTGAACAACTTATATCAGCCAATTCAAATCGGCTTATAAAAGTTAAAATCGGGATGAACATTCAAACATTGTATATAATTGATTCATTTGCTTCTCCCTATTCTAGGGAATGGGTTGAAGCAATGATACCGTGATTTTCAACATACCGTTGCCAGGAGCAGGAGCCTACGGTTCTACGTCTTGTATATAAATCATAAAAAATAAATATATTAATTAATTAAAAAATGGAAGGTAACACTAACTAACAGCATTCTTGCTGTCACTTTGACATTTTTCCCTCTCTTTACTCTTCTCAACCATACATCTCTAGGTTGTAGTAACCAACCTCTTTTTCCTCTCATATTCTATCAATCCATGTGCAAAATTATATATTTAATTTAAGACTTATGCTACACACATAAAATTACATGCGCAACACTTCTAATGTGACAGGTTTTTAATCACCGTCCCATTTAAAAAAAATATGAGTTATCAAGTAACTTTTGATATGACATTGCCAATTACTTATGTGTCACAATTATTTTGGAAAATTATGTGTCTCAATTATTTTACTCAAAAATTAATTGAGATACCGGATTTAGCAGCAAAACCCATTAAACAAAATCAAGTTTTATTTAATATAGTTTAGAAAAGGAAAAAAAAAGAATGAGTGACTTACCGTGTAGCCAGAGAGACCTGCAGGGTCAATGAAAGCAGAGGTGTGGAATACACCACGACAGTCCTTGAAAACTTCTGGTAGTAAGCTCTCTTCATCTGCTAGATTTGCCATTATGGCTGATATGTTATTACTATTGTTATTCCCATTGTTGTAGTTTGACTCCATTTCTTCTATTTTTTCCAGATCTTCTGTACATTGTCATATCATATCATATAATTAAGATTAAGAAACCATGTAAACACGATGCAATAATAATATTGTTATTATTAAACCGATATAATATTAATATTACAGAAAACGCAGAGTATAAAGAAAAGAAGTTAAAAATTTTGATTTATCAATATAATAGCAAGAATAAAAAACAGAGTAATAAGAACAACACCAAAATAGCCAAAAACATTATTATTATTATTACACGAAATATAAAATAAAATTTTCATAGTTGTAGTCGGTGAAAAAAAGAGAAGGAAAGAAAGAAAGAGGAATCGGTTGGTTTCGACTACCTGGATTATCGACGATGATTCGAACGGAGTAGCCACGAATCAAGAGGCAGTTGACGATGGCGATACCTAAGAAGGAAAGACCACTTGTGACACAGACCAGTCCACCTTGATCACCGTCATCGGTTTCATCAACAGCGCCGTTGAACCGATGATCGTGTTGGCTTTTCCGGCGATGGGCGCCGGCAGATGCCATTAACATGCGGCGGAACTCGTCGAGCTCGGCCTTTGCCCTCTCCTCCGATCTAATAATTCCCATTGTTGTGAGGTCGTAGCAGAACAGTACAGTGAAGGAGAATTCGGTGTGTGAATGAAGAAGATGTGGGTCTGCCGCTAAACCCCTTAAATATATGTATGACGAAGAGAGAGAGATAGAGAGAGGAGGGCAATTTATGTAATTTGGCAATCACGTAAAACGTATTGATTTTTTTTTCTTCTTCTCAGTTTCGGCTCGGCTCCGCTTATTCTCTGACCAGACCACTCTCTTGGCTTGTACTGAATATGAAATATGAATATAATTTTTTTGGGAGTCAAAGAAATCAAATTAACTATTTATTATTATAGTCTCCTAATTGACTTCTATTATAGTAATGTATATAGCAATGCTTTTCTTTTCTTTTCTTAATTTTTTTCAAAGGTTTCTGTAATAAAAATTCTTATGTTATTGTATGTTCAAAATATTAGAATTCTTGTGAAATATATATATATATATATTAGAATTCTTCCCAACAAAAAAATATTGGAATTCTGAATTTTCAGCCTCATATATTCAAATTCAAATATATAAAATTCACAATTTAATACAGATTTATATATATTTAGTGAACCAATACATTATCTAATTTGTCAAAAAAAAAAAAAGAACAATACAACTTCTACAAATTATAAAATTAAAAATATAATTTCTTTATTTAAAAAAAAGCTTTATATTCTAGAACCAAATCACATAATAGGGTTTTACTTTATAATTAGTGATGTTACCAGCAAAACTAATAAATTATAGATAAAATATAAATATACACATATGAGTAATTTTTTTTCCTTTACTCAAAATAATTAATTTTTTTTACAAAAAATTAACAAAACTTATTATAAAATTTATATTTTATTTTAAAATAACATGCATAATTTATTTATTTATTTTTACAAATAACTCCTCAAACTTTATATTTTCAATAATTTTCTTGTAAATTTTACAAATATTTAACAAAATAGCCTCCAATGAAATATCATTGTATAATTTGGGAGTATTTTTCTTTGATTACCTATGTTTAAAGAGTAGTATTAGATTGCTAGAAATATATATTAAATTGGATTGGATGAGTTTTATCATGTATTTTTATTGTGAAATTGGAGAAGATATTAAAAAAATTAATTTCACAACCTAAATAATTCTCAGTATGAGATAGATTAATTTCATTGAAAAATTTAGATAATTTTATCATATAGAAATTCTCATCTTCATGTATTTGATTGGTAAGAAAAACGAATCAAAATTCTACATCCAATTTATTTTCTCTTAATTTATTGTTAGCAAATAACCAAATCATTCATTTTTATAATTTTTTATGGAACTACGTCTACATTCTAAATGTAACCTCATAAAAATGTTGTTGTAAATAAATAGATTTAGTTTTTTTCTCTTTTAATATTAAAAGTTTAAAAATATATTATAATAATAAAGCTGAAGATTAATTTGTGAAATATACACAAAGTGTAAGGATGAAGTTATATTTAATTCTATTCGTTATTAGTGAATATTACCAAGAATATATTTGTATCAAAACAGTAAGGTTTTGGAAAAAAAATCTTAATATAAGAAAAAAACTACTCTCCAAATAAACTTAATAAATTTTCGGGGCTTTCCGAGTACATCCAATGTGTTATTTTTTATTTTTGGTATTTGGATAATTTTCGACTCAATTTTTTATACGAGGTTGTGTATTATAATTACTTAGATCATATTATAATTTTTTTTTAAATTTTTAAATAATTTATAAGGTTGAAAACTAAGTTAAATAAATTAATTCTCACGAGCATAAAAAACAAATAATCACGCATTTAATAAAATTTTCAACTGTATTATGGATATTATAAATTATTTAAAAATTTACTTAAAATAATATATATAAATTTGATGTTAGTTCTTCTTTTTTAATAATAATAATAATAATAAAAGAGGCTGAAGATGAGGCTGAGCCATGAACAGAAAGGTGGCTGGGTAGGTAATGAGAAAATCGGCTACTCACGTGTTGAATGGCCAGTGAGCACGGGATAAGTATAATAACTACTTAAAAAGCCAGCCTACTCACCGGTGTCAAGCACGTTAATCTTACGGGGCTGTGACCCACTACATCTGAAGTTTCGTCACGGCCTTATAAGATTCTTTCGCTCCCTGGCGGCCGCCGCTCTGACAGAACCAACCGAAGTATTGGTCTGTAAAGTGGAATGGTATATATAAATAAAAAGAGGATATTCAACTTACTACCACTACTACTATAACACCATACATATAAAGCTATATTTGGTAAATAATAAAAAAAAACAAAATTATTAGATAGATGAGGTCATAATTAATGAACGTGGTGTTTGTGGTTTTAATAATTTGTTTAAGCAGACAGAATGGACTGCAGTACGTATGGGACCTTATTATGTCCTGTTCACCCTTTTTAAGCTTCATAATCACAGTGACCAGGAAATTGGGGAGAATGAACTAAGAAGCATAACTCATCTGTCTTATTCTAAGATTTAGATTAATTGGGCAGAATTTATCTTAAACTTAAATCACTGAACTCAAACCCAGCTTTTGAGCACTCGCACGTGTGTATCTCTACTTTATAATTTCAAATGCATTACCAAAGTCTTTCTTTTTTATATTATTTTTTTTAATTTTTATTATTCAAATATAAAGTAATAATAAAGAAAGAGAGAAAATACCGTAATATTATGTTAAAAAAGCATGTATTTTGACTAATTTATTGGAATTGTGTTTTGAGACAGAGAGGATTGTAGTCCAAGTTTGACGTGTAGGAAGATCCAGCTTTTATCAACTGAAAGAATAGTAGAACTACATTTTTTAAAAAAAAAAAAATAGCAATAAGTTGAAATTCTTCATTTTCACAATAGTGATGGCAGTAAGTATAGTCATAGTCAAAGTAAATTTAGGGTCAATATAATTTACTTTTAAATTTTTTATTCATGTAATATGGAAATCCCTATTTAATTTCAAGTAGCTTTTAATCTACTACATTTTAATTTTCATAACACTTAATTTTCTGTCTTATATATCATTTTTAAATTTATAATCAACTCAACTGTGCGAATATACATTTGCTGAATTTAGATGAGTAAATTGAACCCAAAAAAACAATAAGTAAAATTTGTTATAATATTTTACGTGGACTGACATAATTAAATTAAGTGTTACTATTAGCTGGCTATACATTGATACGGGCCAATCTTATTTTATAGTCATGGGCGTAGTCCCACATGTTATGTAGAGCTGTAAATACGGGCCGGACTTCTGAGCACGATACGAAAAAATATGGGCTTGGGCCAGGCACAGCACGACACGGGCTTAGCACGGCACGGCACGACAAGCCCGAAGGCACGACACAAAAGTACGAACAAACTAGCCCGAAAGCACGACACGATAAAAAACTCGATATTTTAACATTAATAATCATAATAAATTTTATTTGTCAATAATTAATAAATTAAAATGATAATATATGTCTTATTTTTCTCAATGTTTATATTTTTATAATTATATTAATTTATTTTAAGATTTGTTAGTTAAATTTTTAGCATTTATTAGTAGGTATTAAATTCTAATAATTATCTTTGATATAATTTTGTGTAAAATATTGTTAAAAAGTATATAAAAATATCTAAAATTATAATTTAAACAAAGAAATGTATTTGGTTTGGTGGTAAGTCCATTGATGGTTAAAGAGGAGGTGGAGGGTTCAATTCTCCATCCTCACATTTTTTAGCAAAAAAAAAGTGGGCCCAAATTTGGGCTCGAATATAGAAAGTGGGCTAGCCCGAATAAAGAAAGTGGGTCGGCCCGACACGAATTGAAAATGGGCCGAGCTCGATCCGGCCCGAATTGAATATGGGCCCGGCCCGGCCCGACCCGAATTTATCGGAGGCACGAAAATGTGGGCCGGCCCACATTTACAGCTCTAATGTTATGTGATAAAGGGTTAGGATTTTTTGGAAGTGGGGTTGGCCTTGTGGTTTTGAGACAGGGGCAGCATCCATTGCTTCTCCTCATTCTTTATCTTGGTCTTTGATGATCTGGTCTTGTCTCTTTCACGTTCAAAGATGGCACCAATGGATGAAGAAGGATTAAAGGCAGCAAGGTGATGTAAATGAAGGAAGTACATTTATGTGTTTGTGATGCTTTAAACAAGATAAGTGGTATTGATGTTTATATAGTTTCAGCAATTGGTATAAGAGTCAGGCTATCTGATTTTAAGGCTCACTCACATTTTGAACTCATGAGCTGCCCGTTCATCATGTTTTATGCACATGATATATATATATATATATATGTTAGGGAATTCGCCTTCCTCACACCAGCTTCATCTACAATCACAAAATCAACAAACCAGTAGACACAACGTGCACAAATTCAATAGGAAAATCAGCAAGAAAAACACAATAAAATCAACACCAAGAATTATAGAGGTTCAGCCCAAATAACTTGAGCCTACATCCTCTTTGAACTCCCCTTGGGATGTTCTTCTCTGCACTATGAAACGGCAATGAAGATTACAACTTGTCACAACTAGAGAATTTCTACACTTGATGGATTACAATGCCTTGAACCCAAGCAAAACCCCAAGTACACTTGACCATGTACAAAGAAATCTCTCACCCAAGACCCAAGTGTTTCTCTCTCAAGTTCTCTCTCTGAAATAGCTCCTATTTTACAAAATGAAATCTGTTCTCATCTGACCCCTAAACAACTGAGATAATAAGACTTATTTATAGGGGGTTTTACAACTATCATCTAACTTAAAAAATATACAAGAAATAAACACAGACTCATCTGGCGAAATGGTAGACAAGACTGGAAGAAAAAATGTAACTTTGCTGATGTGTATTGATGTTTAATGCAGACCAAATATTCTAACAAATTTCCACCTTTGTAACGACCCAAATTCACTAATAAGGCTTAAGGGCCTTAATTAGTGTATCAGGAGGGCATTACTGGAATAGCTGTGATTTAATGAGTTATTATATGTTTCATGATGCTTATATGATAATTGATTATATTATGTGGTAATATGATATGTGATATATGCGAGAACCACATTATGACGTGGATAAATCTGCAGCCGGCGACTCGAGGCGATCCTAGGGCTAGATAGCAGGAAAAGTCACAACGGGGCATTATAATTGACTTTGGACAAGTCAGGGGTATTTTAGGTATCGGGTAGTGGTTTAGACTATCGAGTGATGAAAATAAATAATTGGAGATATATTTGAGGTTAGGATGTCTAGGCGGGATTATTGGGGGATTTTACCGTTTTGGCCTTGGGGACGCTTCCGGCACCCCGAGCTTTGGGATTAGTTTAATAAACTAAGGGTATACTTGGAAGACTTAGGAAGATACTAGACAGAAAATTATAAACCGACCCTAACTCTCTTTCTCTCTCTCTCTTTTCTCTTGGCTAAGGAAGAACTACTGAAATTTGCGAGGAAATAGCTGGAATTGAGCTGTGTCCTTGGGAATTGAAGGGAATAATCTGGAGGGTTAGCTCAGGAACTGATCAAGGTCTGAGATAGAGCTAAGGTAAGTTCTGATTTTTCGTTTCTAAGGTTAGGAATTTAAAGAAAATGGCTGAGTTTTAAATATCTGTGGTTTTGGAATTTAAGGTGGGATTGAGGCTTGAAACTTTGAAGATAGGTCAGGGGACTCTTGGAGAATCGATTCTACAGCTGAGGTAAGGTTTAATTTACAGTTTGATGGTTGAATTTGAGAGTTTTCATGGCTGGTTTTGAGTTCTATGGGTTGAAATTTCAGAAGTTGGAATTGGGGTTTTGGTGAGTCTTAGGCTGGATTTTTGGTTGGATTGTGTTGTCTAAATCATTCTAATGTTGTTATTATTAATTGGTTTTGAGTTGGGGGCTTTGGGATGGTTTAAGGTGAGGTTTAGAGTTTGAAAATGGTGGCTTTTTCTGGGTTCGAAGGGTCGGGCCGCGGCATGGTTCTTGGTGAGTCGCGGCCCTTCGAAGATGTTGCATGTTGAAGAAGAAGGGCGGGCCGCGGCATGGCCCAAGCAATGCCACGGCCCTTACCTGTTTTTGAGCCTTTGGAGGTTCTGTTTGGGGGCCATGCCGCGGCATGGGTGGCCTATGCCGCGGCGCTTAAGGGATTTTGGGATTTTGAGATTTTAGGCTTGGGAATTTAACCTAAGGTGCTCGGGGTTGAGTCTTTTACTATATTTGGTGAAGTTCAATGTTCCGAGTACTAGAACTTGGCTTAGAAACTCATTTAAGGTTGTAATTGTTTCTTTCCTTATGGTTGTGACTAGGTGTCTAGCTAGGACTCGAGGATCGGATCGCACTCAAGGAGTATCGCCCGTAACTAATTCATCTGAAAGCTAAAGGTAAGAAAACTGCACCCGATTGTATGTTTGCGATGGGACTAAGTGCTCCCGAGAATTGTATCGTGTCAATGATGGTATTACGCCATGGGACATGTAAAAGTGGCCTAAGAGTCCCGTACATGATATTAGCGCATAGGGCGCAGATTGGCCACTGGTAGCCAAAGACAACGGGATAACAGAGGGGGCAGCCTGAGGGCGCCAGCCCTAGTTATCATTTGTAAACTGTAAATGACGTGAATTGATATGCTTATCATTTGAAATACCTGATTATACTGATTGATGACATGGTTGAGATTATGTAATGCGATGCGAGATATTGACCTGTTGCTAATTGCTTATGCTTTGTTGTTGTTGTGTTTTCTTGCTGGGCCTTGGCTCACGGGTGCTACGTGGTGCAGGTAAAGGCAAGGGCAAGCTGGACCAAGCCTGAGGTGGAGAGCTCCGAGGTGAAATGTACATAGCCAGTTGTTCGATCGTCATGATCGAGGAGTGAGTCAGGACAGGGATTACCTAACTGCTCGTTTTGCCTTAATATGGCTAGTTTATGTACTTGAAACTTGTAACTTTTGTAAACGGCCTTTAAACTAATATTTTTGGGATCCCGTGTTAGTGAACAATGTTTCTTAATGAAAATGTAGCTTTTGAGACCAAAATATCTTAAACCCTAGTTCCTTTTCAGTTTCGTAGACACGCTTTCAACTAATAGACTTGACTAGCAAGTCTGGCACTTTACAAACACACAGTGTAGCGGTCTTGGCTATCCAGGGCGTTACAACCTTGGTCTTCATTAAACATGGATTGCAGAGATAAACATAACTTCCCAAGGATCCCAGTTCAGCCATCAACTATCATCCATGATCAATTCCAAGCAAGCTTAGGCAGTAGTTAAACTTGCTCAATGGCAATATCTTAGTTCCAGCATCAGCGGGGTTCTCTTCTGTGGGGACTTTTTCGACATTGATGACACCTTCAGTGACCTTATCACGAATAAAGTGATACTTGATCTCCTCATGCTTAGTCCGGTCATGAAATACTGGATTCTTACACAAATGTATGGCACTTTGACTATCTGAAAAAATTGTAGCTTTTCCTTTGAACACTTGTAGCTCTTTTAGAAGACCTTGATTCCAAATACCTTCTTTGATTGCTTCAGTAGCAGCCATGTACTCAGCTTCAGTAGTTGAAAGTGCAACTACAGATTGTAGTTGAGACTTCCAACTCACACAATTCCCACTTACTAGAAAGTAATAGGCTGTAGTAGACTTTCTAGTGTCTCGGTCTCCAACATAATCCGAGTCTACAAACCCACTGATTTCCACCTGATTATGATGTCGCTTATACACCAACCCATGTCTAGCAGTATTAATCAAATAACGCAGCAACCACTTCATAGCATCCCAATGAATTCTTCCGGGATTTGCCATGAATCTACTTAGAGCACTAATAGAGTGTGATAAATCAGGCCTAGTGCAAATCATTAGATACATTATAGCTCCAACAACATTAGAATAAGGTACCTTGGCCATAATGTAACGCCCTACTACCTTAGAGCCGTTACTAAGTGAGTTTAAAATGTGCAACTAACTCGCTCAGCGAGGTTTTTAAAACAAAAGTGTGATTAAACAAAAAGACAAGGCTGTAATCTTTAAAAAGAACTCTATTTCATTAAAAGTTCAAGAGTTTAACACTCGGAATCCCAAAACGAGGTTTGTAAAATATTTACAACTCAAAGCAAGTTTATAAGTAATTAACCATCAAAACTAGGGTTTGTACAACCATTTCTCAAAAATATCCCCAACCAAAGCAATCGGGCAGGCCAAACATGTACGCGCCGCCCCCACGCTCTCCGTACTCATGGCTGGTTGACTTTCTCTTTGCCCTTACCTGCAACACAGAGCACCCGCGAGCCAAAGCTCAGCAAGAAAACTCATACAGCACATAACATATGCATATCATGCAATCACTATAGCAGATAACTCATATCTAGTCAGACAGTCCATAAGATTTAAACACATATACGACCATGCCGTCCCGGAAGCATTACCAAAGCTTGGGATCTTGGTCTACACCCTAAGGATATCCCATGTATCCATTGGGGTCTCACCCTAACCACAAGCACTCCATGTTCTAAGTGGTATTCCCGGCCCCACTGCCGTTCTCGGCCCTTCGCCGTTCCCGGCCCTTTTGCCGTTCACACTGCTATTACCACATTTAGCATTCTCAAGTAACATTCAAATATATATATATATATCATTCATTTAAAGCTACATCCTAGCAATGATACAATCTAGGGCCGCGCCCTACAACAATACTATGGGCCCAAGCCCTGCTCTACAGGTGCTACAGTTTTCTTACCTGTATCCCGAGCTTTCCGATGCACCAAGGCCGCGAGCACGGTCCTCTAACCCGAGCCTCTCCGAAGACCTAGTCACAACACATATAAAACATCCTTTAATACTAACCAATCCAAAACCACTTCCCGAGACCAATCCCACACTCTCGGAATCCCCAATATCTTAAAACAATGCGTCGGAGACATCCCCTGAACCCCCGGAGCAAAAGCCTAAAATTGCAAAATTCCTTGTTATGAAAATAGCCTAGCGCCGCGGCGCTGCCCTTGAGGGTCGCGACGCCCAGCAAGTCAAAGAGCACTCCCCCTTCCCAGAAACAGCCTCGCGCCGCGGCGCCCAAGAACAGGGCCGCGGCGCTCCTTCGCGAACCCAGAAATCTGGGTTTTCCCTTGCGTTTTCCCCGAGCCAAAACACTCCCAATTCAACCCCAATGCATACCCAAACCTCAAAATCAATCCAAAACCCCAAATAAACCATCTAACAACCTACAAACACCACCAACAAGCTCAAACACACAATCACACCCAAAATTCACACTTGAGTTTCAGATTTCAAACACTTAAACCAAAACTTGAGAGAAGTGTAAACCAGACTTCTAGACTCTTAAACCATAACAGTTATGAGAATTCAAACATGTTTAGTACTCTTACCTCAATCAAGAATTCAACTTGAGCTGCCCTTCCCAATCAAGTTCCAAGCTCAAATCACAACCTTCTGCTGAACCTAACCTCATTTCATCCCAAGAATTCACCAAGCAAAGCACATAATTCAATCCTCAATTCCACGATATTCTTAGCTAAACTCTACAACATATACACAGAATTTCCTTACCTCAATTCACTGAGTAATCCTCCAAGTTCCCTTAGCTTCACTTCCCTTCTTGATCCCAAGAGATTGCCTTTAGTTTTCCCTCTTTCTTCTCTAAGTTCTCAACCAATTTCAGCAAGGGCTCAATTTGGATAAATGTTGAACGTGAATGACCCCTTCTCCCTCAGCTGAACTTATCTAACCCTTGCTTAATGACCACTCTACCCTTCCATAAGAATTCCTTCCTAACTAAACCTCAAGGGCACCTTTGTCCTTTCACCTATATTACAATTCTACCATTTTCCCACCTAAACTTGTTACTCTCAGCAATTACTAATGGTTACTCAGGTTACATAATCACCAATAACCATTAACCACAAATTCTCAACTCAACTCACGAAATTCCCCAAAGTACCCCTAGGCTCCTCCCGAGCCGGGTATGAAATCCCGTTATGAATTTCGAGTTATCTAGCTCTCTAGGACCGTCTTAGCACGTGCATCACATTAATAACACCACACTCACGTGGTACAAATTACATAATACCATTAACACATTTATGCCCTTAGCGGGCTAAGATTACCAATTTACCCCTAACGTACAAACGGGGTCCACATGCATATTTATACCACCTAAACATGCATTCTAATCACATATTCATTCAAATTCATATATTAACATGTTAACTCATTTATTGCCCTCCAGGCACGCTAATCAGGGTCGTAAACTTTATTAGCAGATTGGGGTGTTACACATATCTTCCCTTTCAAACTCAATTTTAGGACAATCAGCATTTGTAAGCTGATATTGACTTGTCAATGGCTGTTTAACAACTTTAGCACCCTTCATAGAAAACTTTTTTAGAACCTTTTCAACATAAGACTTTTGAATGATGAAGATGGTATGTTGATCCCTATTTCTCTTGATCTCCATACCTAAAATCTTTGTAGCCATGCCCAAATCCTTCATTTCAAATTCTGTTTTGAGAAGAGCCTTCAATTTATTCAGCTTGTCCCTTTTGTCACTAATCAGCAACATATCATCCACATACAACAATAGAAACTCAATATCTTTGAATTTTTGTCCTTTGAAGTAGAGGCAAGGATCATAGTAGCTTCTTTGAAAACCATGCTTTATCATGAACCCATCAAAACGTTTATACCACTGCTGAGGTGATTGCTTGAGGCCATACAACAATCTCTTGAGCAAACAAACTTTATCTTGGCCTTTGAACATCTCAAACCCAATTGGTTGCTCCATGTAAATAGTCTCTTCTAAGTCACCATGTAAAAATGCAGTTTTTACATCCATCTGGTCAAGTTCCAGATTGAACTGGGCAACCAAAGATAACATGATTCTTATGGTTTTATATTTAATGACTGGTGAGAAAATCTCTGTAAAATCCACTCCTTCCTTTTGAGTGAAGCCCTTAGCAACCAACCTTGCTTTGTATCTCACTGGTTCTTGATCATTCATGCCTTCTTTTACTTTGAACAACCATCTACATGCTACTAAATTTTTTTCTTTGGGTCTATTAACCAGCATCCAAGTATCATTCTTGTACAAAGACCTCATTTCCTCCTTCATAGCATCAATCCAATGCTTTGAATCTGAACCTTTTACCGCCTCTTCATATGAGTTGGGTTCTGAATTAGCTAACTCAAGTGTAGACATCAGTGCATAAGCTATCATGTCATCCCAAGCTGTAAGTGTAAGCTTCTGGACTGGTTTTGGTTCTTTCCTGACTCTGTCTCTTGCAAGATGATATGACGCAGTCGGATCTACATGTATTTCAGATGCATCTACACTTTGTTCTGGTTGCATTTCAGCTGGAGTTCGAGTTGGGGTCTGAATCTTATTTTCTTCCACCTGATTTGTGTTGGGTGCTCTTGCTTCCATCTGAACTAAAGTCTCTACTGTACTTGCATTGTTATTACTATTTTGTTCTTAACCTGCAGGAATGTTAGTTTGAGATAAACAAGGAAAACAATCTTCTTTAAATATAACATCACGACTGATTATAAGTTTGTAACATTTGTTTTCTTTAACCCATAATTTGTAACCTTTAGTTCCCTGTGGGTAACCCAAAAATATACACTTAACTACTCTAGGATCTAATTTACCCTCTCTTTGATGTGCATAAGCAGCACACCCAAATACTCTTAAGTGAGACAAGTTTGGTGGTTTATTGGACCATTTTTCTTCAGGTGTCTTAAACTCTATAGTTGTATTAGGACATATATTTACTAGATATGCAGCTATCATTATAGCTTCCCCCCAAAATCCCTTGGGTATACCTGAACTAATCATCATACATCTAGTTTTATCAAGTAGTGTTCGGTTCATTCTTTCAGCCACCCCATTTTGTTGAGGAGTTAATCTCACAGTCCTATGTCTTTGAATACCATTCTCTCTACAATATGAATAAAAAATCTCATTGCAAAATTCTAATCCATTATCGGTCCTCAATATTTTAATCTTCCTATTTGTTTGATTTTCTATAAGAATTTTCCAATTTTTAAAAGCCTCAAATGCATCATTTTTATGTTTCAATAAATGCACCCATACTTTTCTAGAAAAATCATCTACAATAGAAAGAAAGTAATTGTTACCTCCAATTGTTGGAGTCTTTTCTGGACCCCATAAGTCTGCATGTAGGTATTCAAGTATGCCCCTTGAACTGTGTTGCCCAACTTTGAAAGCCAATCTGTGATGTTTGCCCAAGACACAATTCTCACAAAAATCTACCTTGCTCACCTTATCCTTTCCAAGTAAGCTTTGTTGTTTTAACACTTGCAAGCCTTTATCACTTATGTGACCAAGCCTCCTATGCCATAGGATTGCCTTGTGATCTTCTGGTGCCTCAGCTAAAATGTTGCTGCTAGTTACTGTTTCACCAATTAGGTAGTATAGAGAGTCCTTCTTAATTCCCTTAAGAACTACCATTGAACCTCTACAAATCTTCATGGTTCCACTCTCTATTTTTACTGTATAATCTGCATCATCAAGCACGCTTAATGAAACCAAATTTTTAGACAGATTAGGAACATACCTGACATTCTTCAATGTTTGAATGACACCATCAAACATTTTGATGTTGATTGAGCCTATTCCAGTTACTTGGCAAGATTGATTATTCCCCATAATAACCTTACCACCATTCAACTCTCTAAAATCTTGAAGTCATTCCTTATTGAAAGTCATATGGTATGAACACCCAGAGTCCAAGATCCAATCTTTTTCGTTTTCTCCTGTTGCTGCAATTAAGGCTTCAACATCATTGCAAGCTTTTCCAATATTTGCTGAATTCGTATGTTCAGATTTTCCCTCGTAGATGGATCTAGCGTTCTCATAGACGGAACTCCTGCCCTTTTGTTTTCTAAGCCAAAGATAACAATCTCTCTTCATGTGACCAAGCTTGCCACAATGAAAACACGCCCTTGAATTGTTTGGACCTCTGGAACCAGATCTTCCTCTGCTCTTGCTGTGCCTTTTACCATGATAGCCATTTGAGTTTTTGTGTGGTGATCGATCCCTTGCGTAGTTGCTTTCTCCAAGGTTTGGTGAAGAAGATTTTTCTGATTTTAACTCTAAATCCTTTGATTTCAATGCTAAAATTACTTCTTCTAAAGTAATTTATGTATGACCATACTTGATAGCACTTTTGACCTCCTTAAACGATTCAGGCAGAGAATTTAAAATGATAATTGCTTGGTTTTCATCACTTAAAGCTTCTCCTACTCCTGAGTTAGACAACTCAATGTTCATCCTTAGGAACTCATCCAAATTCTGCTCCAAACTCTTGCTACTGCTCATCTTAAAACCAAAGATTCTTTCCTTAAGAAAGATTTTGTTGGTGAGAGTCTTTTGCTGAAATAACTCATCTAGTTTCTTCCAAATCTTGGATGGAGAGTCTTCTTTATCAACCATTCGAATGATGGAGTCCGACAAATGAAAAATCATAATCCCAATGGCTGATTCAAGCATTTCTTCTTTTTGATCTTTTGTAGTACCTTCAGGCCATGAAATGGGATCTTCAAGAACACGCAATAACTTTTGAGAAGCCAACATTCCTTTAATCTTCCTTCTCCAAATTCTATAATCTCCATTACCATCAAACCTCTCTATTTCAAGCTTCATATTACTCATATTGTTGCAATAACTCCAATCCAAGAGACTTTGAACAGATTCTTGAACCTTCGAACTCGATTCTTGGACTTCTTTCTTGACTGAAACTTTTTTTGTGTCACTTTCTGATGAAGAACTTGATTCAGCCAGTTCTTCCCTTCTATGTCACCTTTGATCTTGAAGCTGAACTTTGCCAATCAACCTGGCTCTGATACCACTGTTAAGGAATTCACCTTCCTCACACCAGCTTCATCTACAATCACAAAATCAACAAACCAGTAGATACAACATGCACAAATTCAATAGGAAAATCAGCAAGAAAAACACAATAAAATCAACACCAAGAATTATAGAGGTTCAACCCAAATAACTTGAGCCTACATCCTCTTTGAACTCCCTTTGGGATGTTCTTCTCTGCACTATGAAACAGCAATGAAGATTACAACTTGTCACAACTAGAGAACTTCTACACTTGATGGATTACAATGCCTTGAACCCAAGCAAAACCCCAAGTACACTTAACCGTGTACAAAGAAATCTCTCACCCAAGACCCAAGTGTTTCTCTCTCAAGCTCTCTATCTTTCTCTCTCTGAAATAGCTCCTATTTTACAAAATGAAATCTGTTCTCATCTCACCCCTAAACAACTGAGATAATAAGACTTATTTATAGGGGGTTTTACAACTGTCATCTAACTTAAAAAATATACCAGAAATAAACGCAGACTCATCTGGCGAAATGGTAGACAAGACTGGAAGAAAAAACGTAACTTTGCTTATGTGTATTGATGTTTAATGCAGACCAAATATTCTAACAATATATATATATAAATGAAGGAGATGTTATTATTAGAATTATTATGAGGTTTGACTATGATCTGGGCAATGTTTTTTGCATTGTTTTGCTGGAAATACTGAGCTTCTTTGAAGCTCATCAATGGCCGAACCTATTACGGGTTCTTGGATTTCATGGACCTTTATTGTTGTTTTCTGGCTGAGTATATCACCATGGATCAACGAGAAATTGTGTAAGGATCAACACCCAACAAACCCTGTCGAAAATGGTAGTCAGAGGCCCTATTTCCAGCCGGGCCGACAAAGCGTGTCGCTAGACCTGGACATGACCGGCGCGCCCAGAAACGAGCGAAGGAGATGAGTCCGTACGACTCGTCGTTTGGCCTTCTCCAAGGAGCGTACGACGCGTCATTTTGACGCAGCAAGGCATGTCGTTTTCTACAAAAATATATAAATAAAAATAAAAAAATCTTCGAGGCAATTTTTGTACCAATTTTCTTTATTAATTTGGAAAAATATTTCTCAGTTGTTTTTACATATATGCATGGTTTACGATAATTTTGGTTTTTGGATAATTATGTAATTATTTGGGTTTAAATTTAATTTTTTGAAACATTTCCGTATCACATAATTATTTACAATGGAATAAACATGCATATTCTCACAATTTATTTAAATAATTCTTCTAGTTTATATGAAATATTCATAATTTGTGATTATATATATTTTTTGGTTTATGAAGTTTTTCATATTTATGGATATTTGAAAATTGTGAGATTGTGACATTTTGTATGCTTATGTACTCACCTATCGTGAGTCTAAGTTTGCAAATTTTGTAATCTCGTTAATTAATTTAATCTCATACAAGGTCAAATTTTAATTATTATCATTCCATAATTTTGTGATATATGCCTTTCGTGTACTTTGCGAATTTTGATATTATTATAAATTCTTTTGGGTATATACTATGGTGATTTACAATACATAAAAATTATTGTTGGCGCATTTACTTATGATAATTATTAATAATTTTTTTGTACAAGTAAAATGATGCACATTTGGCCTTATTTGATTGTGATGAGATTAAATTCTACATTGAATGTGTTATGTTTATTTGTCGTAAGCTTTCACATGCCAATCATAAAAAATTGTGATTTGTTTTTTATTTTTTTCTCCTGTGTCAATCACAATTAATACTAAGATCCATACAAACAATTTAGTCACCCTGTCAATTTTTTTATTGTTTGGTAGGATGCTTAGATGGTAAAAGAAACACATTAGATGTAAAGAAATCACACAATTTTTCTATCCTGTCAGTAGTAGATTGATGCAATTGGTTATGATACGTGACACTTGGTGTGGTTGTCTTTACTTGCATAGAAGTCATATGGTTTGTTAGAATGACTCTAGCATGATATGATCATTTCTGCTGATAGATCATTGAGAGAGCTAAGGAAACGAGCACATATCATAATCTTTGTTCTTACACGCTTATTGTTATTGCTCTTGGATATTTTCTTTAGCTTCAAGTAATCCTAAAATCTCTACCATTTGATTATCAGAGGGGATAATAATATATATGTTTTGACATATCGATGTCTCATTAGAAAAATGGACTAGGCCTTAGAATTGATTAATCTTGATGTCACAGTTAATTTTTCAAAAGATGCCAAGTTACTCCTTAATCAGTGGGAGTATTGAGATGGGAGTCAACTGGTTATATTGAGGTATATATGTGTCGATCGATCCTACTATGATAGCTTTTATGAGGATGAGATTACTTAGGCATTTCCCGAGGTATTTGAAGTGAAATTCTTATATTTTACAATAATGATGAGTTCATAAGACAATTATTTTGGTTTTATGCTCTGAAATAGTTTTAGTGGAACTAGTGAATCATTTGTTATGATTTTCCTTATAATTGAGGCTCAAGATATGACATAGATCATAAATGGACAAATTTTGGATGAATATGACAATAGATGTGCGATAGTGATAACTCTACAAAATAGAGTTATTTTACCATATTTTATATGCTAATTGTTGCTTAGTTCTTGAGTTTTTAATTAATTTATTAAGTTTTTAAGTAATTTTGAATTTATTAGTCTTATCATGATTTTATATACTTTTATATGTTTTTATAGATATTTTATTGTTTTATGTTGTAATTTAATTATTTAAAATTAGTATTGTTAGTTTGAATGCTAAAAATATGATTTTATTGGAATTAAATGTTATGTAAATTAAATTTTAATTAATATTTTTATGGAAGTTATATGGTATATTTTATTAGTGAAAATATTTAATTTTAATTTAGTTTATGATTATTTTGTAGGAAACAATGTTGTTTTTTGCTCTTAAAAAGCAAGAAAAATGAAGGAACAATGGCAGTTTTTAGAGAAAAGAAAGGAAAAAATGGTATTTACCTTCAGCAGCCCCTTAGGCCCATCACGCGAAGCCCAAGCTTCCAGCTCCCTCCTCCCAGCTGCACCACCGAAGCCTCTCCAGCCTGCTGCCTCATCTCCAGCCTCTTGGGCCCGCCAGCACTGCTTCGGCCCAAGCTAGGCCCACGCCTTCCAACCTTCAGCTACAACTCCAAGCCCCAGCCGTGCCCCTTCCTTCAGCCAATGCACCAACGCTCCACATCCAGCCTCAGCAAGGCCCAACCTGCCTCCACAGATGCACCCACTCGGCCCAAACCCCATCAGCTCCCCAAGCCCAACTTTCCCACCTGCCACCCAGCCACTTTCCCACTTGCCACAATCCACCAACACTTCCACTCTTGAGCCCAACAAAAGCACAATATACCCTTGTCCCCTCTGCCAAAAATGCCAATTTTTTACCCAAACTTTTCTACACATTTGACCCCAAAATCATCATTACACCTTATAATTTACCCATATTTTCCATATTATTATTAATTTAATCAATTTAATTTATTTAAATTGATTATTTTAATACTCTCATTTTGGCTATAAATAGGGAATTTTCAAGACCATTTGGGGGTGCTTAATTTTGGGAGAGGTCATACCACAAAGTTTCTACACTTTCAAACATCTCTATTCTCTTCATCTTCTTCTTCTTTTTGGTTAATTTTCTATGTATTTTAGAGGAACAATTTGGGGGTTTTCCTCCAAAATTTTCCTAAGTTATGTTTGTAATTTTTTTGTTTGTATTTTATATTCTAGTTATGAGTTTCTAATCTTTTTAAGATTATTAAGGTGATGATGAAACAATATGTAACTAGATAGTATTTATTTTGTATGTTGATTTCTCATTTTGTGCAACAAAGTTTATGGATTTTTCTTCTTCAAATATTTTCTTTCATCTTAAATATCTTGTATTTTTTATTGTTAGAACATATTTACACTTTGTTCTTCATTAGTGCAAAAACATAATATTTTTTGTGTAAGATGTGTCATTAAGTTGTACACATCCAATGCTTAGGACAAAAATATTATGTTTTTCCTTATAAATAATGTTCATTGATTTATTTGTTATTTCATTAGATTGATTTACATTAAATACTTTGAAATTATAACTTTTTGAAAAGTGAAGAAAAATCTTATCTTTTTAGAAGTAATTTGTGCTTAAAATTATAAATTTATTTGGAAAATGATAGTTTGATTTATTTTAACTATCACTAAAACTTGGGAATCAATGTATTTATAAATATTATTGAACTTATATTTTGTGGATTCTAATCCTTAATAATCTTATTTTACCACATTGTTTACAATTATTAATTTAGTTATATATATATATTATCTTTAATATCTTTATTATTATCTTTTATTTTATTTTTATTGTTACAAATTCTCATCAATCTTTAGAGCTAGATTAGAATTTATTAATTTTGGTTTAAAATAGTTTTCTTTTCGATTTTAGACAACTCCTTTGGGTTCGACATCCTTGCTTACACAATCACTATTCTATATGAACGATTCGTGCGCTTGCGATTTATAAATATTTAAAACATACCCATTTTGGGTCCATTAGATAGTCATTGTAGTGGACAAAATTTGTCTACAATTAAAGTCCAACTAGTCAGCCAGACTAGCTCGCAAAGCCCAATAAGCAAGTAAGGGCCCAAACCAATGTAAATGGGTTCAGCCATCCAAATGAGCTAGCTGGTACCCAGGCCCGAGTTCGGGTGCATTCATTCAGTCCGAGACATTGAAGCAGTCAAAATACACGCCCCTCTTCCCATGAAAATCGGAGGGAACCACTAAGAACAGGTCAGATGGGCGAGATAGACCAGGGGAGAACGGAAAGAAGAGAACGACTATAAAGAAGACCTTCAGGGGTTGAGAAGGGATCATTTGATAACCATTTTTTTTCACTCTACTTCACTCTCTTACTGAAATGAAGTACTACTCTCTCTAGGCGATCCAGTCAAGCAAGTTGAATCAGTCAACCTGGTCTGACCCAACCGGACTTGACCCGATTGTTGAATTCCACCGTCATCTCTGTCGTCACTCTGACCATCCTACTACTCATCTATCCATCATTATATCATTATTTTCGTTATAATTTTGTTACTTTCAATTAGCTTTCGTTACAACTCGACTAACTTGAGCGTTGGAGTCCCTTTGGCTGACACCCCACCGGTGCTCCCAATTGAACTCTCGTCTCTCTCTTTGTTATTGATAGGTTGTTGGTGCCCATCTAATCAAGTGTAGGAAATCACTTCTACAATTTGGCGCCCATCGTGGGGCCCTAGAAATCAGACGATCAACAAAGAGATCAAGGGGTTCACTTGACAGCCATGTCAGACGTGACAGAGACACCCGATTATCCGCCCAACTCGCTGCTCTTACTGCCCAGATGAATGAAGAACGCGAGAAAATGAGGAGGCTCGAAGCTGAGAATGCTGACCTGCTCGTGCGAATGAAGGCCATGTCCTCCCAAGCCACCGGGGTTCTGTTGGGAAAACTTATACAGGATCTTTATTTATTTTCATGTATATCTAATATTAAACAAATTAATATGAAATAGCCTAGAACATGTTTCTAAAATTGAATTCAAAGAGAAACAATGATTAGAATACTTACAGTATACGCAACGGAATTAAAGAGTCCTTCCTTCAGTTTCTCTAACTCTTGCATCCTTTATGTCGCAGAGTATTATCAAGAAACTGAATCGTTCTTCTAATTTCTTCACAACCTTCCAATGTATCCTTAGAATCACCTAGACTAGCGTGAGAGATTCTCAACACATGAGATAGATATAAAGAGAAGAAGAGATAATAGCAAAGAGGCTTAGAAAATGACTTGTGTTTAGAGAGAATCTAAAACTATGAGAAAATCAGTGTTTGTCATCTTTCTGACTTCTCTCTAAGCACTCCTTTTATAGACTCAATTAGGCCATTTAATTTAATTAAAAAATCAATAAAATAATAGTCATTTTAAAGCCCTAAGTCAAAATTATCATGGGCTTTAGGCCTGTGAAATTTCTCATTTGATTATAAGCCCATTGGACTTAAAATCAAGGTCTGTATTATTTTCTATTGATTTAATTAATTAAATAATTATTTAAATCCTCTATCAAATTAATTATTTATAATTTGAACCTTAATTTAAACTTGTTTATTAATTTAGATACCAATTTATCTTAATTAATAAATATTCCCTAATTTCTCTTTTCTTCTAAAAAATACATAACTCTGTGAAACTATCCAAAATTGACCTGGTCAACTTTGATAATTCTAATTGATAATTAAATCAATTAATTGAGACTATCTAGATGATTTTATCCAAGGTACAATGGGGACCATGGGCCTATGAAATTAAGCTCCAATAAGTTATCATAAATCTAACAAATAAATTTACTAACTTATTAATTCCTCGTGACTCCACTATAGACTCGGAATTGCACTTTTGAATTCATAGAACGCTCTATAACAAATATAGATACGCTATTAATTATCCATTGTTACAACCATAATTGTCACTTAATCCTCTATAGACGGTCTACAATGAGATAGGACTAAAATACTGTTTTACCTCTCATTGTATTTTATCCTTAAAACACTTAGTTCCTTGTAAATAATATTTCAGTAAACTAATTTAATTACTGAAATGAGATCTCTATCTTTAACACCTTGAACCAAACTAAAAGGAAACTATCATTTCACTTCTTCATCAGAAGCTATAGATGCTCATATCTATGATTAACACTCCCACTCAATTATACTACCGAGTTCCCAAGATGTAAGAATGGGCTAATCCGTAGGGTAAGCTGGTAACGAACAAGTCAAAGAACTCAAATAATACAATCAGTTAGAATATTAACCACTCAGAATTGAGATTGAATTGACCTATGGTCAACTATATGATATGACTAGAATAGATAATAACAGTATGTTTACTTATCTTATCAACTGTCAATATCGGTCATGTCCGATGTAACAAATACATCCGATCTTATCTACTTTGGTAATGTTCTAGAAAGAACATAACACTGTGATGTGTAGGTAGATCATATCATAGATTGGCAAGTCAGTGTAAATCATGTGCACTGACTAATCTTAGGACTAACTTATTTTGAACATATAATCATATTTATATTCCACTGTGATTACGTCACTATAAATAAGATTAGCTATATGCTCGGGATTTAATAGAAGTTTATATTAAACAAATAATCATGAAAATAAAACATGTGAGCAAAGTGATTGACCAAGTCAAAAAATGATTTATATTCTTTTATTGTTAATAAAATGAGATTACAAAGAATTTGGGTTTTAATTAGGACATAAAACCCCAACAAACTCCCACTTGCACTAATTGAAACTAATGCCTTAATTATACTAATCTCATTTCCTTGATATGCTTATCAAATGTAGCTTCTGGTAGTGTCTTTGTAAATGGATCCGCAAGATTGTCTTCAGTTGCAATCTTCATAACCTTCACATCTCCCCTGGCCACATATTCTCAAATAATGTGATACTTCATTTTTATATGCTTACTCCTCTTGTGACTTCGAGGTTCTTTCGAGTTGGCTATCGCTCTTGTATTGTCACAAGACTACACAAGCAGTTTATCCATTTTTGGAATAACACCAAGATCCGAATAGAACTTCTTTAGCCAGACTATTACCTTAGCTGCTTCAGACGCGGCTATGTACTCAGCCTCCATGGTGGAATATGAGATTACAGACTGCTTTACGCTTCTCCAAATCACAGCTCCACCCCCAAGAGTAAACACCATTATAGAAGTAGACTTCCTGTCATCAACATCAGTCTAAAAATATGAATCGGTGTAGCCTACAGGGTTCAGAACACCACCCTTGTAGACTAACATATAATCCCTAGTCCGCCTTAAATACTTCAGGGTATGCTTAACTGCTATCCAATGTTCCGGTCCTGGGTTCGACTGATACCTGCTCACTACTCCCACTACATAGTAGATTTCTGGTCTAGTACACAACATGGCATACATCAGACTTCCAACTGCAGATGCGTAAGGAACTTTTCTCATTGCATCTTCCTCTTTAGAAGTCTGGGGAGACTGCTTCTTTGAAAGATGAATTCCATGGTGGGACAGTAGATGCCCTTTCTTGGAATTTTTCATTGAGAAACGTTCGATGTAAGCTGCTTGAGATAGAGCTAAGAGTCTGTTTTTTCTATCCCTGATGATCTGGATACCTAGAACATAACTTGCTTCACCCAAATCCTTCATCTGGAATTGAGTGCTCAGCCAATTCTTCACATTTGATAATTTCTTAACATTGTTTCCAATGAGTAAGATATCATCTACATAAAGAACTAGGAATACCACTATTTGATTTGCCTTCAGTTGGTAAACATAGGGCTCATCAATATTTTGTTCAAAGCCGTAGGTTTTGATTATTTCATCAAATCTAAGATTCCAGGATTGAGAAGCTTGCTTAAGTCCATAGATGGACCTATTCAACTTGCAAACTTTTCCTTCTTGTCCAGATACTTTAAATCCTTTTGGCTGTTCCATATAAATGACTTCGTCAAGCTTTCCATTAAGAAAAGTTGTATTGACGTCCATTTTCCAGATCTCATAGTCGAGAGCAGCTTCTATGGATAGGAGGATGCGAATGGATTTGAGCATGGCTACCGGACTAAAAGTCCTCATAGTCCACACCTTCTCTTTGGGTATAACCCTTGCCACTAATCAAGCTTTATAAGTCTCGATATTTCCATCTACACCTCGTTTCTTCTTATAGATCCACTTGCACCCAATGACCCTAAAGTCACTAGGTGCTTCCACAAGATCCCAGATGGAATTTGAGTACATGGACTCCATTCCTTGTTTCATGGCTTCGAGCCATAGTTCCTTTTCAGGGCTAGCCATTGCCTATTTAAAAGACAACAGATCATCATCACTAGTGTCACCAACAACCATATTGGTTTCACCATCCAAACCATAGCGAACTGGGTTCCTAGAAACCCTCCCACTACGACGAGGCTCCGTGACTGTTTGCTCAGGAACAATGGTACTTTCTTCATTTAAATCGACTTGTGTCGGTTGGACATGAAGAGTGGGAATTTCATCATCAACTCGCGTTGATGAAGATGGAACATTGGTTGGAGTCAATTCTTTAACCATCTCCTCTAAAACTACTTTGCTGCGAGGTTTAAAGTTCTGGACATAGTCATTTTCCAGAAAAGTATCCTTTTCTGAATGACTATAGAAAAGCCCACCCCGAGTACCTTTAGGATAGCCAACAAACATGCAAACTTCAGTTCGCGGTTCTAGCTTTCCCTCCTTTTTCCTCAGGACGTGAGCGGGACAACCCCAGATTCTATAATGGCGTAAACTAGGTTCACGACCATTCCAGCGTTCTAAAGGTGTTTTAGGGATTGATTTAGACGACACGACATTGAGAATTCCGTTTGCGGTTTCAATTGCATGTCCCCAAAACAAAGTTGGTAGAGTTGAGTAACTAAGCATGCATCTAGCCATTTCCAATCAAGTTCTGTTCCGGTGTTCTGCTACACCATTTTGTTGCGGAGTACCTGGAGCAGTAAGTTGTGATAAAATCCCAAGTTCAGTTAAATGATCTTGGAATTGCATATCCAAATATTCTCCACCCCTATCAAATCGCAAGATCTTTAACGTTTTACCTAATTGGTTCTAAGCCATTGCTTGGAATTCCTGAAACTTTGAAAATTTTTCTGATTTCCTATGCATTAGGAAAGACATGAGTATCTAGAGTAATTGTCAATGAAAGTGACGAAATACTCAAAACCACCCCTGGCTTGTACATTCAAAGGTCCACAAATATCTGAATGCACAAGACCAAGTGGTTCTTTGACCCTATCACCCTTTGCAGAGAATGGACGCTTGGTCAGTTTGCCTTCTAGACAAGACTCACAGACAGGTAATTCACCTAAGGTGAGTTCCCTCAAAGGTCCGTCCTTTGTAAGTCTTTGAATCCTATCATAGCCAATGTGACCTAGTCTCAAGTGCCATAAATACGTCATATTATCGTTATTGGTCCTAGGTTTAGCTACTTTGAATAAATCATTATTAAGAGCGAGGGTTTCGTTAGGTCGTAGAATATAAAGCCTGTTTTCCAAACATGCAATACACAATTGTGATCCATTGAAAGAAATAGATATATTAAAACTTGTGAAAGTCATAACAAATCGTTCTAATTGCAACATGGAAACTGAAATTAAATTTCTACTAAAATCCGGAATAAAAAATATATCTTTTAAAATTAAGTATTTATTTCCAAACTTCAGACGAGCTATTCCTCTAGCTTGGACCGCAACGAACGCTTTGTTCCCAACTCTAAGCTTTAAGCCGCCTTCATTCACTTCCTCCCACGATTCAAGAAGCTGTAAAGAGTTGCAAACATGGTTGGTAAATCCAGAATCAATAATCCAAACGGATTTATCATTCTCTAAAACACATGTTTCTAAGATAAATGAACTATAATCATTACCTTTGTTTTTAGCTGCTAGAAACTTGGGGCAATCCTATTTCCAATGCCCCTTCTCTTTGCAGTGAAAACATTTATCTTTACCTTTCTTGTTTTTCTTGTTCTTCCCCTTAGGCGTCTGTGCACTTGATTGTGCACTCGTCTTTGCAGCCTTTGTCGGCTTGGGGTTGGTGTTTTTTCCACCTTTCCTCTTGTTTCCAGCTTTCGAAGATGAAGCTTGGTTAGCTTCAGCCTAGCTGGATCAGCAGCAACAACAATAGTCTTATTTTCTCCTCCTTTACTAGGTCCACCCATGATAAGCTCAAAAATCTGAAGCTCGTTCATGAGATGCGTCGGACCATAGTTGAGTTGATTACGAATGTTCAGACACGGTGCCATCCGAGCATTCACAGTGTCATCACGTATGTGCGGAGACAGTGCTATCCAAGTATTTGCGGTACTATCACGAGCATTGACGGTGCCCTCACGAACATGCAGACATGGTGCTTGTTCTGGGGATTCCTCAATCATGACGAATTCAGAGTTGTCATCAATCAACTCTATGTTGATATTCTGTTTCCAATTAAGGAAGTTTTCTCCAGTGAGTTTCTCTATCGAAAGTTGAGAAAGGATGGGAGTAGACACAGACACTACTTACCTTAAAACTACAAATTATCAATAAAATAGAAATCAATCACATATGCTCAATAAAACTTCTATTCACACAAATTTCAAGAAATAGCACAACATATACCAAAATATGTAAGATATGAGAAAAAATACCAAAAACAATCATATCTCTATTTCTTTAGGTTTTTAACTAATCTATGATATCCTTATCCCAGTTGGTGAGAGTAAAAAATATCACTAGTTAAATAAAGTTGTAAACTCATTTAATAATGGACACCATTATTAACAACCTACTATTCGATCAAAATAAGAAAACAAAATCTCTTATTTTATGAGCTAGACCCACGGTTTCAATAATCATAGATTTAGTCCTAGTAGTCACCGTAGGGGTGAGTCTAGTAGAATTTGACCTATAATTATCTATCTTTTGAAATCTAACATTGTCAAAATAACTAATGAACACCTTCCGTAGGGGGACGAATCAAAGCGCCTCGAGGCCCCATTAAGCTATTGACTATGTTAAACCAACAGTGGAGATCGAATAAAATTCTTAAAATAAGCTCATTATAAAATTAAAAATAGTATTTTTATTATTTAGTTTTAGAAAATTAATGACTATGGTTTTCCCAAAAAAAATTAAACATATTAAAATTTTTAAAAACCAAAGTCCTATAATTTCTTATTAATTCTAAAGTGTCACATTGAAACAAATTCAATTAATTTAGAATTAATTCGTTGATAATCAATATTTATGTTTAACTAATATAATGAACCTATACAATTAAGTCCAATTCAGGTAAGTGGGCCTTAACAATTGGGCTTGTATGGAGGAGGGTTGGGTCTAGTATGTCGTTCCCACTACAAAGGCCCCCTATCTTCCATACAAGGTCCAAAAGACAGGAATTTATACATTCGTTTTATTAATTGTTATTAATTGATTAGGCCCACTATAGTCATGCAAATCAAATGAGCATTCACAAGTGGAATCACTCACAAGAGAGGAATTTAATCTTTACATTTTCTAATGGGCCCAAATAAAACCTATCATTTTATGAATATTTTATTTGACAAAAATCCATATATCTAACAAACATATGTGCCACTATATGAATCTAAGCTCAATTGCAAAAATACCACATATAGTGCAAACAGACATGTTATAATTGGATGGGCCTAATCATGTTACTATATGAGCAATTCTATGAGTTTATACAAAAATACCACAATTAATTATCTAGAATTTTTCAAAAAATTCAAATTAATTAAATTTTTACAAAAAATAAGTCAATTTAAATGAAGTTTATCAACAATTAACAATAGTTAATTTAAATTTCATTAATCGACTTGGTTTTAGGTTAATTTGAAAAAAAATATATTAATTTAATTTAAATAGGATTTATCAACAATTAACCAAAGTTAATTTAAATATCATTTATTAAAAAAAATATTTTATTAATTGGTTGAAAAAAATTGATATTTTTCAAAATTTAACCAATTTAAAATTTTAAAATCAATATCTTAACTATTTTCCAGAATATCTTGTGTTGTTATAACTATTAGCTAATATTTTAACCATTAAAAAATAAAATAAAATATAAATAGTCATAACAATCCTAAAATATCTCAAAATAGTTAAACAAATTCAAATATCCATAAAAATATCTAACTAACAATATTCAAATTTCAAATAATTTAAATATTAAAAACTATAGAATAAAAATATATTTATATTTTTAAATAAAGATTTAATAAAAATATCAAGAATTTAAAAGAAAATATCTTAAATATATAATATTTTAAAATATTAAAAGACTTAAAATTAAGTTGTTAGTTTATTTTTAAATTTGAATTTGAATCTTTGTAGAAAATATCTAATTATTTAAATCCCAACTAACAAAAATATATTATCTTTTAAAAAACAATTTTAAATACAAAACAAATCTGATATGTTTGGCTTTGATTATAAATAATAAGTTTCCACAATTTTAATTTTCTTTAATTTTCAAAAACAAAAATGGATGAATAGTACCCATGGTACTGTTCACAGGTACTGTTCACAGGTACTGTTCATCGCGTGGTATGCGCGTGGGTGCGCGCGCATGGCAGTCAGGCAAAAATTTTTGAAATTTTTTTTTGTGCAATTTTTTAAAACAAAACAATTTTCTAATTAATTTTTAACACGTTTTACACAAAATAAAGCATATATAAAATTAATATCATAGAAAACACAACAAAATAACCTAAAAAATTGCTAAAATTCACATAAAATCAATATGCTTCATAAAAAATGAAAACCATCCAATTATTTAAACATATCAAATAATCCAATTTTAAACATGTTCATGCATGAAAATAAAGATTACCAAAGGCTCTGAGGCCAGTTGTTAGGAAAAATTATACAGGATCTTTATTTATTTTCATGTATATCCAATATAAAACAAATTAATATGAAATAGCCTAGAACATGTTTCTAAAATTGAATTCAAAGAGAAACAATGATTAGAATACTTACAGTATACACAGAAGAATTAAAGAGTTATTCCTTCAGTTTCTCTAACTCTTGTATCCTTTCTGTTGCAGAGTATTATCAAGAAACTGAACCGTTCTTCTAATTTCTTCACAGTCTTCCAATGTATCCTTAGAATCACCTAGACTAGTGTGGGCAATTCTCAACACATGAGATAGATACAGAGAGAAGAAGAGATAATAGCAAAGAGGCTTAGAAAATGACTTGTGTTTAGAGAAAATCTAAAACTATGAGAAAATCAATGTCTGTCATCTTTCTGACTTCTCTCTAAGCACTCCTTTTATAGACTCAATTAGGTCATTTAATTTAATTAAAAAATCAATAAAATAATAATCATTTTAAAGCCCTAGGTCGAAATTATCATGGGCTTTAGGCTCGTGAAATTTCTCATTTGATTATAAGTCCATTGGACTTAAAATCAAGGTCTGTATTATTTTCTATTGATTTAATTAATTAAATAATTATTTAAATCATTTATAAAATTAATTATTTATAATTTGAACCTTGATTTAAACTTATTTATTAATTTAGATACCAATTTATCTTAATTAATAAATCTGCCATAATTTCTCTTTTCTCTAAAAAATACATAACTCTGTGAAACTATCCAAAATTGACCTGGTCAACTTTGATAATTCTAATTGATAATTAAATCAATTAATTGAGACTATCTAGATGATTTTATCCAAGGTACAATGGGGACCATGGGCCTATGAAATCAAGCTCCAATAAGTTATCATAAATCTAACAAATAAATTTACTAACTTATTAATTCCTCGTGACCCCACTATAGACTCGGAATTGCACTCTTGAGTTCATAGAACGCTCTATAAAAAATATAGATATGCTATTAATTATCCATTGTTACAACCATAATTGTCACTCAATCCCCTATAGACGGTCTACAATGAGATAGGACTAAAATATCGTTTTATCCCTCATTGTATTTTATCCTTAAAACACTTAGTTCCTTGTAAATGATATTTTAGTAAACTAATTTAATTACTGAAATGAGATCTCTATCTTTAACACCTTGAACCAAACTAAAAGGAAACCATTGTTTCATTTCTTCATCAGAAGCTATAGATGTTTATATCTATGATTAACACTCCCACTCAATTATACTATCGAGTTCCCAAGATGTAAGTATGGGCTAGTCCGTAGGGTAAGCTGGTAATGAACAAGTCAAAGAACTCAAATAATACAATCAGTTAGAATATTAACCACTTAGAATTGAGATTGAATTGACCTATGGTCAACTATATGATATGACTAGAATAGATAATAACAATATGTTTACTTATCTTATCAACTGTCAATATTGGTCCTGTCCTATGTAACAAATACATCCGATCTTATCTACTTTGGTAATGTTTTGGAAAGAACATAACACTGTAATGTGTAAGTAGATCATATCGTAGATTGGCAAGTCAGTGTAAATCATGTGCACTGACTAATCTTAGGACTAACTTATTTTGAACATATAATCATATTTATATTCCATTGTGATTACGTCACTATAAATAAGATTAGCTATATGCTCGAGATTTAATAGAAGTTTATATTAAATAAATAATCATGAAAATAAAACATGTGAGCAAACTGATTGACCAAGTCAAAAGATGATTTCTATTCTTTTATTGATAATAAAATGAGATTACAAAGAATTTGAGTTTTAATTAGGGCATAAAACCCCAACAGGTTCAACCATCCCGCTTCCAAGGCCCAATTAGCCCTATGAAACCTTTGGGTAACCTCACCCCTATCTCTAACAATGATGGACCGAGCCAGACAGTTTCATCACCCTCGGTAAGGAATTATCAAACTCCACCCACCATGTCTAACATGCAAAATTCTATTGTCAATGCAGGTGAACAGGTAACCATGACTGAACATGGACATTCATCTGTGCCCAGACCACCGCAGATTCTAGGAGTCAGCCAGCCAGCCAGCCTGGACAGCAGCAGATTCCAGGAGCCAGTCAGCCAGCCACTGGATCCGGACAGTAGCAGGTTCCAGGTGTCAGTCAGCCTACCGTTGGAGCCAGCCAGACCATCATTGGAGTTGGTCAGAATATACCTGAGCAACAGACAATCGAATTGAATCACACAGCCATGAGCAAGCCAGGCCGCCACACCAATATTAGCTCACTTGCAATCCAAGATCCTGATCTGGCTCGTAAATTGGCCAAGATGGAAGCACTCATCCAGCAACTTCCTGGAATGTCAGCCTCTATTAAAAAGCAGCAAGCTACTACGCTGACTCACCTTTCATCGATGATATATCCATGGTCGAAATGCCAAAAAAGTCCAGCTTCCCCTACATGAAGATGTTTGATGGAACATTTGATCCTGATGATCATATCGCTCAATACAGGCAGGGAATGTTCACCGTTGCCATCCCACGCAACATGAGGGAAGCATGCATGTGTAAGTAGTTTGGTTCCTGTTTGATTGGACCAGCCCTCCAGTGGTATACTAATTTACCTAATAATTCTATTTCTACTTTTGCACAATAAACTGACACTTTTGTTGAGCAGTTTGCTAGTAGTAGGAAACTTGAAAAGTCTGCAGAAGACCTCTACATCATAGTTCAACGACGGGCGAGCCCTTACGAGATTACATAGGTTGCTTCAACAAAGAGAATGTGTCTATAACCCATTGTAATTAGGACACAACCATCTCATCCTTCCGCAAAGGACTCTACTATGACTCAGACCTATACAAAGAACTTACCAAGTATCCTTGCAAGACGATGGAAGACGTTCTTGCCAAGGCCTGGGCACAGATCAAATGGGAGGAGGATGAAGCTAACTACTATCACTCTTCTCCAAGGAAAGACACTCGAAGAGACTCAAGGGTAGACAAACGATAGAGTGACAGACGATCCGAGCCATACCCGTACCTTAGTAGATCAGAGAACAGAAGGAAGGAGTACAACCGGTCATCTGAGACACGTCTCCGAGATGGACCAAAGATGCCAAAATACAATCTTTCAATCTCACCAGTCGAAGTCGTTGGTGTACTGAAAGGACTTAGAGACAAAGTGAAATGGCTGGAAAGGATGAGGACTCCATCTGACCAGCGAGACAAAACAAAATGGTGTGAATTCCACAATGACCACGATCACCGAACAGACGAGTGCATTGCCATAAGACTTGAAGTATCCAACCTATTAAGACGTGGTCACCTGACTGACTTGCTCACAGACAAAGGCAAACAAACATTCCAGTAGGAGGTAGATAGGTCAGTCGTCCGAAGAGAAGTAACCCCGCCGAAGCCACCTACTCATGAATGGACAGTGAACGTAATAACTGGTAGCTTTGAGGTAAGCGGAGTCTCCCATTCAGCAGCCAAAAGACATGCCAGGCAAACCAACTGGATCAAAGAAGAGTCTAGCGGGACAAAGAAGAATACCATCAACCTACCTGCTCAAACCATCAGTTTCTCAACAACAAAGTCAACCAGACTCCTCAACCCACATCACGATGCTCTTGTTATTGCACTTTACATTGCTAACTGTCTTACTAAACATATACTTATTGATAATGGTAGTTCAGCTAACATTTTATTTTTAAGTGCTCTCAGGGAAATGGGAATAGATGAATCAAAATTCATAAAAAAGACTACAATCCTCATTAGTTTCAGTGGAGAGCAAAAGAACACACTAGGAGAGATCGAGCTACCTGTCTATGCCAAAGGAGTCAATCTGTGCACAAGATTCTTGGTAGTAGACTCTCCATCTGTTTACAACGTGATACTAGGTCGACCATGGATACATGAAATGGAGGCAGTCCCTTCAACATACCACCAAGTTCTAAGGTTCCCAACTGAATGGGGAGTAAAAGAAATCAAAGGTCAGCAAAAGGACTCAAGAGCATGTTACCAAACTACCATGAAGGTCAAACCCACTCAGTCATAGCAATTACAGCAAGGCAGACTGACTAACTCCCAGATGGACCAACCAGACGTGGAGGAGTTGGACGAAGTTCAGATACATCTAGACTTCCCAGACCACAAAGTCCAAATTGGATCACGATTGGACCCTGACATCAGAACTAAACTCATTGATTTTCTATCTGCCCATTATGATTGTTTTGCTTGGTCCCATGCGGACATGACTAGAATTGACCCCGAAGTAATTGTCCATAAATTATAGGCTGATCCAAACTACCCACCAAGGAAGCAAAAAAGAAGAAAATTTTCCCCTGAAAGGAACAAAGCCATTAACGAAGAAGTTCAAAATCTCATTGATAATGGGTTTGTGAGGGAGGTGCATTATCCCGACTGGTTGGCCAACGTAGTCATTGTGAAGAAGAAGAATGGCAAATGGCGAGTCTGCATCGACTTCACAGACCTTAACAAGGCGTGTCCAAAAGACTCATTCCCATTACCACACATAGACATGCTGGTAGATGCCACAACCAGTCATGAACTCCTAAGCTTCATGGATGCATACTCAGGATACAACCAGATCCTGATGCATCCAAACGACCAGGAAAAGACAGCCTTCATGACCAACTTGGGCATATACTGCTACAAGGTCATGCCATTCGGATTGAAGAACGCAGGAGCGACTTATCAGAGATTAGTCAACAAGATGTTTGTCGACTTGTTGGGGAAGACGATGTGTAATGCTCTGGATAACCAAGACCATTACAATGTGTGTTTATAAAGGTGCAAGACTTGCTAATCAGGTTGTTTAGTTAAAAATGTGATACTAGAACCATAATCGAGTTAGGGTTAAAATATTTTGGTTATATATAGATAAACTTCATTTAAATAAACGTTTGGTACATGGGATCCCAAAAATAGAGTTTAAAGGACAGTTTACAAAATTTCAAAACTCATACACAATCACAAGCCACTCTAATGGAAAAATGTGCATTTTAGGTTTTCCTGTCCTTGTACCATCCCTTGGCCTTGGCGGACGAGCAGATGACTATGTACATCCCGCCCCTAGAGCTCTCCAACTTAGGATTGGTCCACCTTACTCTTTCCTTTACCTGCACCACGTAGCACCCGTGAGCCAAGGCCCAACAAGAAAACCATTAAGCATAACAATACAGAAAATCAAATGATCCATAAACACAGTTAACCAATTATTCAGCATGTCATAACGATCATCTAATCAGAGAGGACAATCAATTATTCAAAAGTCATTCATTTCAGTATTTAACAAGCTATAAGCAACAGATTAGCAATGGTAAACATATCAATACTCAGCATACAATACTCAGGGTCGACACCCTTAGGCCGTACCCTCTATTTAACCCACTGACTCTGGCTCGCTTAGGCCGAGCTCAGTGATCATTTAGCTAACCTCAGCTCTCAGTGGCTGAGCCGCGTCCTGTGCACAAATATCAGTTCCGACACTCTTAGGTCGTTTATTTCATGCTCACATGGCATATCATAATCACACACCATTTGTATTCAAATATAGGGAACCTTAGTCCCAACATAACCACACAAACTGGTGTAGTTTTCTTACCTTTAATTTCCAAGCGGAGAAGGTGAAATGGTTCCGAGAACGATCCTTAGCTCCGAGCATTGGTGATAAATCTAGTCACAATCCATAAATGGTACTTTGATGAGTTTAAATTCCAAAGAACAATCCCGGGACCAAACTCGCGCTCTTGGGACCTCTAACTACACCAAACGAAGTGGTGAAACCGTCCCCCGAGCCCCTAAGCAAAAACCCTAAAAAGTACCCAAAAACCAAGTTCTGAAAGCTGAGTAGCGCTACCTATTGGGCGCTACAGCGCTAGAGTCAGAGACTCTAGCCCCCAAAATCGTAGCCTAGCGTTGTAGCGCTCCCAACCTAGCGCTACTACCAGAAATACGATTTTTTGGGTTTCTCTCTTCGAATCTCCCTGAGCCAAAGCTCCAAAAATCCTCCCCAATCATCAGCCAAACACATAATTGAACCCATAAATAACTATAGCTCACCCAAAACAACCTAATAACATAAAAAAAATTAGCTAAAAACCTAACCAAACACAGAAATCAAAATTGAGCTTTGAAGCTCAAGAACGCTAACTAAAAACCAGAAAACTTCTTAGAAGATTGAGGGAATCCTTACCTTTAGAGAGGAATTCGACCCTAGGTTGCCTCCAATGCCACTCCAAGCTTCAATTCCTCAAATTCCCACGCTTAAATTCCTTAAAATTTCACCCCAAAACCTAAATTCAGAAATCAAACTCAACTAAAACTCAAGAAACTTAAAGGTCTGAAACCTTACCTCAATGGCAGCTAAATCCTCAGCTTTAATCCTCCAATCCTTGAGCTTAGTTTCCCAGACTTCCCAGCTGATTCTTGTCAACTTCCAGCCTCAATCCAAGTTTAGTTTCCTTCAGCTAATTCAAAGCCCCAACATAAAAGGGAGTGAGAGAGAAGAGGCAGGGAGGTTCTACTTCATTCTGTTTTAATCCTAAGTAAATCTGAATATATCCCTTTATAGAAAAGACCACTTTGCCCTCCCTCATAACACTTAATCCATTAGTCAGTCTAAGGGTATAATGGTCATTGCTCCCAATTCCCGCTAATTCCTCAAATATTCCTGACATTTACCAATTAATCCCGTCTTCCAATTAACTTCCAATTATTTATCCAATGTCTAATAATCCCCAATATATTTTCTAAATTCTCAAAAATACCCCCAGGCTCCCCTGAGCCGGGTATAAATTCCCATCATGACTATTTCTCCAATCCGCTCACTAGGACCGTCTCAAGCCATATATTGCAAATATATCCACATAATAATGTGGTCTCCACAATTTATCACATATAATCACAATAATGCCCTCAACAGGCCAAAATTACAAATATGCCCTTAAAAGCTAAACATGGCTTACATGCATATTTAATACTCATAAACATGCATTTCACATATCCATATAATTGTATAATCATGCATATCACAGTCATGCATTTAATCATTTAAATCACACATAAACCCATTATGCCCTCCCAGCACGCTAATCAAGGCCCTTAAGCCTTATTAGTGATTTTGGGTCGTTACCCGATGGAAGTCTACATTGACGATATGCTCGTCAAATCCCTCATTGCAGAGGACCATATCAGTCATTTAAAACAATCTTTTGACATTCTTAGAAAATATAACATGAAACTGAATCCAACTAAATGCTTTTTTGGTGTAACTGCAGGAAAATTCCTTGGATACCTAGTAACTCAAAGAGGAATCGAGGCTAATCCAGCACAGATAGAATCAATCCAAATGATACCTTCTCCAACATGCATAAAAGACGTACATAAGCTAACTGGACGCATCACAACACTCAGCCGATTCATCTTGAAGTCTTCAGAGTGATGTCACCTCTCCTTTAATACATTAAGAAAATAAAAAACCTTTGAGTGGACAGCTGAATGTGAAGAGGTACTAGCCCAACTAAAACAGTACCTGACCAGCCCGCCTTTCCTCTCAAAGCCAAAAGACAATGAGACATTATTAGTCTACCTAACAGTATCCGAGACAACAATTAGCGCGGTCCTAGTCCGAGAAGAGGAAGGCAAGCAATCTCCAGTCTACTATGTAAGCAAAGCCTTGCTTGATGCCGAAACCCGATATAGCCAATTGAAGAAGCTTGCACTAGCACTCATCCACGCAGCAAGGAAGCTACGCCCATACTTCCAATGCCATCCAATAGCAATCTTGACCACCTTCCCACTCAAAACAATCCTCCATAAACCGGAACTATCAGGCAGACTTACCAAGTGGGCGGTAGAGCTCATCGAGTACGACATAACATACAAGCCACAGACTTCCCTCAAATCTCAGGTATTAGCTGACTTCATTGCAAATTTTACACCTAACATACATGTGCAGGCAGAAAAAGAACTTTGCTATCTGACCGAGGGACAACCAGCCGGAATCTGGAAGTTACAAGTAAACGGCTCAAGTAACACTAGAGGAAGTGGACTCGGACTCGTCCTGACTTCACCCCAAGATGACGTAATCGAACAAGCAGTCTGATGCGGGTTCAAAGCTACCAACAATGAAGTTGAATATGAAGCAATGATAGCTAGACTCGGACTAGCCAAAGACATGGGATTCAAAAGGATCGTGGTCTTCAGTGATTCCCAGTTGGTAGTGAACCAAATGCAAGGTAGCTATCAGGCTCGGGATAACAAGATGACAACCTACCTCAACAAGACCAAAGAGTTGCAGTCAGACTTCGATGAGTTCACTATCAACCAAGTGAAAAGAGGGGAGAACAGTCATGCGGATGCATTAGCAAACCTTGGATCCTCCATCCAGACAACCGACCCCAAGACGATACCAATAGTATATCTCCAACGGCCAACTGTCTGGAAAGATGAAGAAGAAAAAATTAGTGACATCTCCAACAACCGAACATGGATGACTCCAAAAGTCAAGTACTTGGAGCATGATATACTTCCCAAAGATAAGAACAGAGCACGTCGGGTAAAGGCTCAATTAGCCCGTTTCACTATTATATGAGGTAAACTCTATAAATGTTCCTTTTCTAGCCCATATCTGAGATGCATTAACCCTACAGAGGCCAAATACATATTGGCTGAGTTGCATGAAGGAGAGTGCGGCAACCACTGTGGAGGACGAAGCTTGGCGCACCGTTCCCTAACACAAGGCTACTACTGGCCAACTATGCGAGCCGACTCCTTCGACTATGCAAGATGAAGCGAAAAATGCTAACGGTTCGCTCAAATATCCCACCAACCTCTAGAGCGTCTCATCTCAATCATATCCCCTTGCCCATTCATGAAATGAGGGATGGACATAGTAGGCAAGCTTCCAACTGCACTAGGACAGAAGGTGTACATGCTTGCAGTAACTGACTACTTCAGCAAGTGGATCGAAGCAAACTCATTCCACCAAGTCAGAGACAAAGAAGTAAAGGGCTTCATTTGGAAGAATGTAATTTGCAGGTATGGAGTACCAAAAGAGATTGTGACGGACAATGGCTCTTAATTCATCAAATTCGACTTCTAAGACTTCTGCAAATTCTGGAATATCAAGCTCAGCTTCTCCATGCCAAGGTATCCCCAAGAAAATGGACAAGTAGAGTCATCCAACAAGACTATCATGAACAACATCAAGAAGCGCCTTGAAAAAGCTAAGGGAAGATGGGCTGACGAGTTACCAGGAGTCCTATGGTCTTATCGAACCACAACCAGGAATTCAACGGGAGAAACACCATCCTCATTAGCCTACGGGATTGAGGCAGTCATCCCTACCAAGAGTGAAGTTCCGACAGCCAGATATGAGCTGATGACAAACGAAGAAAATTGGGAAAACATGTGCCATGAACTCGACATCATCGACGAAAGAAGGGACAAAGCACTCTTAAGAGTCTCAACCTATCAACAAAGAATAGATAGACATTATAACAAAAACATCCGCACTCGAACATCAAAGTAGGAGATTGGGTACTATGAAGAGTGTTCCAGAACACTAAGGAAGCGGGAGCAGGTAAGCTCGCCTCGACATGGAAAGGTCCCTACCTGATCACAAAGGTAGTCGGACATGGAGCATACAAGCTACAAACTAAAGAGGGACGCAAAATCAACAACAGCTGGAATGCTATCCACTTAAAACAATATCACTTTTAACTCAATCCAATCTTCTTTCATTTTCTTTTATCAATGATCTCACGGGATCTTCATTCAAGCAACATACTGACACTGTCATGCAAGAAGTGTAAGAACTACATTTGGGTTTGATCCCTGCAAAGGGTATGTAGGTAGCTCCACGGAGCGCAGCCTTTTATCACAACCATTTTTATTTAACATATACTAAGAATAGATCAATAACAAATCTAAGTATAAATTGACTATGTAACTTCATAATTAGATTGGGGGGAATAAGATACTAATACTTCATAAGTCATACAGCCAACCAGCATCCAATACAACAACTTATAGAACGCTAACATAAGCTACAACTAGTCAGGATACAACAAAAAAATAATATAGAAAAAGTCTCATGTTTACAACATTACATAAGAAAAAGTCCATACAACAACTAAAAATACATAAGAAGAGATAAACTCAGTCATCCCCCAACAGAGAACTTGAACAAATGAGGATTCAGTCATCCGCAACTAGGTCATGAGTAGTCATGACGCCAAAAGAAATGGCTAACTCTTCGGCCCGGGTCGTCTCTTCAGCCCTCATTCTCTCCAATTCCTCGAAATCCACAATGTACTTAGGAACATCCTAGCTATCAGTCTTACCATCCCGAAACTCACTGGCCATTATGCCACGACACTGGATCTCAGCCTCCAGCCCAATCACTAACATCCAATTCTCCAACGAAGCTACCTCAACTTTCAAGACATCAACTTGACCTAGAGTCACCCTCAGCTTCTTAGCATCAGCTTCTTGGATTCTAGTTGAATCTTTAAGTCAGCTCTAAGTTGATCAGACTCCTTCTTGGAATCTTTTAGTCAACCAACTTCACCCCGTAGATCATTTCTCTAACCTCTTACTTCCTTAAGAGTTTCCATTAAGGACTTGATCTTCTTCTTCTTCAGCCAAATGACCCCCTGCAAACCCTGAAAAATCGCGAAAAACGTAAGACAATATGAGATATCAACACAAAAAAACCTAAGGGAAATCACCATACCTGGAACAAATGGGAAACAATAAGGAAATCACCATACCTGGAACAAATGGGAAACAGTAGTGTCGATTGACCCATCCATACCGACTTGCTCCATCCTTTGATCATCTTCAGGCCACAACAGCTTGTCGATCTCTCCTAAGTAAGCCCCAATCTCACTATAAGCGACATCATTGGAAGGGAATGAAAGGGCAACAGTCTCACTGAATGGGTCCGAAGACTAAGCTTGCACAACCTTCTTCTTCTTTCTCGTTTGACTCCGCATCAAAACAGGAGGATCAGCAGGAGGCGCGACGACCTCCCTGTCAACATCAGAGCTCCCAACGGATGATTTCTTCGCTTGACGTAAACGTTCCAAGGCATTGGAACCAGTTAGTGGAAGTGTAAAGGGTTGAGACATAGGTATGTCTGCAAACAACCGCTCATCTGTTGTCAACTTAGTCAACAAATTGGGACTATATCCCAAGACTTCTAAACTTCTCTTGATAAACACAATACGAGGGTTATCAGGACTTTGGAGAAGAGGAATACCTTCAGGGAGTTGTTCAACAGAACGTCACAAAGAACTTTGACGGAGACTCGATTCAGACAACAGATCACTCAACTCATGCCCCGCCTCTGGAATAGCAAGAATACTCTTAAGCCGACCAAAAGACTCCCTCGAATCCCAAAGGTACTCAACCTGAAGTCTACCTGCAAAATAATAGAAGTATCAGCAAAAAACAAGAACATGCAAAGGAACAGATTAATAAGCAGACATAAAAGACTCACACGCAGGAGACCATGAACAAGGTATCCTACTACCAGCGGGTAATCCCAACGAGACAAAAGGGACGAAGAAGTAACAATTCTTCCACTTCTTATCTCCACTCTTCAAACTAATAATTAGAGGGGGATTCTTCCCCCTGGCCATTAACTAGTACCTACCTTTGTCATATAGATGTGTCTTCAAAAAATAAGATTTTAGTAAGTCAGCCACCCCAAACGTTATGTTGTGTCTTTCACAGAGGATTTTGAGAGACATCAAAACCCACCATGAATTAGGCATCAGTTGTCTAGGAAAAATCTCATGGTATTCACACAACTCAACCACTAATCTAGGGATAGGAAACTGAAACCCTTCCCTAAAGGGAAGTTCATACAGACACACCCAACCAGGTAAGTGCCAGTCAGGCCGCTCTTCACTAGCAGAAGCATGCAGACTGATGGAATCAGGAATCTCATAATAATGACAAAGATAAGGCCATTCACCTAAACTTATCGAAGACCTAGGATTAGAACTAGGCATACTACTAGAATCGGGCATACCACCATCAATGGGTTCATTATAATCTACTCCCCTTCCATTAACATCACCTAAAGGACGACCGCCCAATTCTACTACTGTAACTCAGTTGCAATCAACCATCTCAGCAGGACTCTAAAATTGAGAACTAAAATATTCTCCACTAATCGAACAAGACAGTCGAACGACTGAGTCAGCACAACTATCACACCTACTTGTAGACATAATGAACTTATCGCCTAAAGCAAATCAACAACTAAGCTTTGAAGGAACATAAGAAATACATAAAGAACATTCAACTAGATATGCAAATAAGAACCACCAAACGACTCATCAATCAATCAGACGGACCACTCATTAAGGCTCAATTAAGAAAAAAAAAAGATATCAACAATGCCAATGGACCTAACATTGAAAACATACGATGAAACAAGATAGACAGACTATTATATCAAATCAAATTACAATGTGATCAGTTAGACGGAAGTCAGTCAACCTAAAAGTCTTTACTAGTCAGTCAAACAAACCACTCGGCTAGAGGAGCGAAACACATGGATCAGACACACAGAAATCCTAAATGGATAAAACAACAGAAATGCAATTGCCACCATCACAATCAAATCAAACACAAATGGAAAATCTACAGGATCAAACAAAAATAACAGTTTGAATTACCTAATCTAATGCGAAGAACATGCATAAGAACATTGGAAGGAAAACAAAAGGGAGAAAACTTACCTCTTGAGAGCTCTTCCACTCCACACCTTGAACCTCCCTCCAAGCCTTCCTCAAATGAATGCAAGGGTGAAAAAACAAACTCCCCTTATATAGGCATATAACTCCACCAGATGGGTGCCAAGTGTCAACCATTAGGAGGCTCTACTAAAAGGTACTCAACTTTCCCTAGGAAACGCCTAAAGTTTCAAAGATAAACGAAGTTCACAAAAAGTAGGCCACTTGACCACTAGATAGATCACTCGGCCAAATAGGCGAGCCATTAGACCGTGTAGGTCATCTCTCCCAGGCACGCGGCCGTCTCAGCAAGCCACTCGACTAAATTCGCACAATTCATTCGGCCAGCATGTGTGATCCACTCGTCCTGATTCACTCGGTCACTAGGCCACTCGGCCCATTTGGCCTACTCACCCACCTGGCCACTTGGCCACCTCAACCACTCGACCACCTGCCCACTCGGCCACTCAGCCACCTGGCCACTCGGCCCAACTGGCCACCTGGCCACTCGGCCCAACCGGCCACCAGGCTACTTGGACACTCACCCCGTTTGGCCAGGTAGCCTTAAGGTCCCATGGTGCTTAGAATTCGACATTATAGACTCTCTGGCTATAATGAATTCTAACTAGAGAGTGAGGGACAAACAGTTGTAATGACCCAAAATCACTAATATGTCTTAAGGGCCTTGATTAGTGCGCTGGGAAGTCATAATTGGCTTAGGTGTGAATTTATTGAATTAATGCATGACTATATGATAAGCATGCTTGTATAGTTATATGAATGTAAATGTGGTTAAATGTTATATCTGTGAGAACCACATTATTATGTGGGTAGATTTGCAGTGTGCGACTTGAGGCGATCCTAGGGAGCTAGATAGCGGGAAAAGTCACAACGAGGCTTAATATTTGACTTTGGATAAGTCAGGAGTATTCTAGGTATCGGGTAGTTATTTAGACTATCGGGTTATGAAAATAAATATATGGAGATATATTTGAGGATAGGAAGCTTAGGTGGGAATATTGGGGAAATTTACCGTTTTGCCCTCGGGGACGTTTCCAGTACCTCGAGCCTCGGGATTGACTTAACTGGCTAAGATTAGACTAAGTTAATGGAAAGCAGAAGAATAAAACACAAACCGACCTTCTCAGCTCTTCTCTTCCTTCTCCTCCTTCTCTCTTCTCTTTCAAGAAACTAGTGGAATTCAAGGGAAATCAGCTGGAAAATTCTGTGTTTGAGCTGAATTCATGAACGTTTAGCTTAGTTCAGACTAAGGGTCACTCAACCAAGATTAAGGTAAGAGTTGAGTTGTGTTTTGGGTGTTAGAACTCTGAGTTTTTTGGCTGAATATTAAGGTGTTTATGATTTTGATGTTTAAGGGCTGAATTGAAGCTGAGTGCTTGGGTTTTAGCTCAGAGGTTGTCAAGGAGGTGGTTCAGCAAAGGAGGTAAGTTTCAAATCGTAATTTAGAGGTTAAAATTTGAGTTTTACATAACTGGTTTTGGTGTTTTGAGTTGCTGGGTTTCAGAAATCAAAATGGAATTTTAGTAGGTTTTTAAGCTGGATTTCTGTTGGATTATGTTGTTAGAATCATGTTAAAAGTTTTGTGATTAATGGGTTTTGAATTAGGGTGCTTTGGGATGGTTTTGAATGAGGTTAGGATGGTAAAAATGGTGGATTTTCTGGGCACGAAGGGTAGGGCCGCGACTCTGTTCTAGAGCGCTGCGGCCCTACAAAGCAAGAGAGCCAGGGGGCTCGGCCAAAGGAGAGCGCCGCGGTGCCATAGGGCAGGGCCGCAGCGCGTGTCTGCTTACTGGGGGGCTTGGGCTCTGTTTAGGGGCAGGCCACGGCTAGGTTTCAAGGGCCGCAACCCTTAGGTGCATTTCTGATCTTTTGGGGATTTTAAGCGCGGGAACTTAACCTAGGGTGCTCGGGATCGATTTCACCACTGTGCTTGGTGGAATTTGATGTCCCGGAAGCTAGTATTGTACCCAGAAACCTTTATTTGAATATTAATGGAATCCATTACCTTGGTTGTGACTAGGTGTTAAAGCTAGGGCTCGGGAAACAGATCGTGCTCGAGGGACGTCACTTGTAATCAGTGAACGTAGAAATTAAAGGTAAGAAAACTGCACCCAGTTGTGTATTTGTAATGGGACTAAGGGCTCCCTAATATGTATGCTTGAAAGGATGGTATTATGCCATGTAAACAGTAAACCAACGGCCTAAGAGTGCCAAGGGTTACACTAGCGCACAGGGCGCGACTTGGCTACTGGTAGCCGAGGACAGCTTATTATGCACTGAGCTCGGTTTAAGCGGGCCGGAATCAGTGGGGTAAACAGAGGGTGCGACCTAAGTTGTCAGCCCTGATTATTATGTAACTTGATTGTTATTAATGCTTGGTTACATCTTTGATTCTGAATACGTGCTATGTGGTCAATAAGAGTATTGAGTGTTTGATCATGTTTAAAGGATTACTCATCTGTTATTGTTGTTTGTGATGCATATTATGTTTTCTTGTTGGGCCTTGGCTCACGGATGCTACGTGGTGCAGGTAAAGGCAAGGGCAAACTTGATCAGACCTGACTAGGAGAGCTTTGCGACCTGAATGTACATGACCAGCTGCTCAGCCGCCACGGTTGAGGGGAAAGCAGGAACATGGGAACCTGAAATGTCTGTTTTTCCTTAGAACAGCTGATGGTTGTCTGTATTTTGGAAATTCTGTAAACCAACTTTTAAACACTGTTTCTTTTTTTGGGATCCCATGCGTAAAACTGTTTAATTATATAAATTGTATCTCTTGAGACCAAAACCCTTTTTAACCCTAGCACATTCATGGTTAGTGACACGTTTTTAATTAAATGACTTGATTAACGAGTCCTGCACCTTTATAAGTACACAGTGTAGCGGTCTTGGCTATCCAGGGCGTTACAACTATAGTGGACAAAATTTGTCTACAATTAAAGCCCAACTAGTCAGCCAGACTAGCTCGCTAGGCCCAATAAGCAAGTAAGGCCCCAAACCAATGTAAATGAGATCAGCCATCCAAACGAGCTAGTTGGTACCCAGGCCTGAGCCCAGGTGCATTCAATCAGTCAGGGACATTGAAGCAATCAAAATACACACCCCTTTTCCCATGAAAATCGGAGGGAACCACTAAGAACGAGTCAGACGGGGAGATAGACGAGGGGAGAATGGAAAGAAGAGAATGACTATAAAGAAGACCTTTAGGGGTTGAGAAGGGATCATCTGATAACCATTTTTTTCACTCTACTTCACTCTCTTACTGAAACGAAGTACTACTCTCTCCAGACGATCTAGTCAAGCAAGTTGAATCAGTCAACCTGGTCTGACCCAACCGGACTTGACCCGATCGTTGAATTTTGTCGTCGTCTCTGTCGTCACTCTGACCATCCTACTATTCATCTATCCATCATTATATCATTATTTTTGTTATAGTTTTTTTTACTTTCAATTAGCTTTCATTACAACCCGACTAACTTGAGTGTCGGAGTCCCTTTGGCTAACACCCCACCGGTGCTCCCAATTGAACTATCTTCTCTCTCTTTGTTCTTGACAGGTTGTTGGTGCCCATCTAATCAATTGTAGGAAATCACTTCTACAGTCATTATCTATTTGTGAGGTAACAATTGTGTTAATTGTGGATGTCTGTAAACACGATAAATCTGAATTTAATGGGATAATGCATGTGTACTCAATATCATATCGTTGTTGCTACTGGCTTTCGAGGATAGTTAAGCTATGCCTTTTGGGATATATTAAAGTAGGATAGAGGGTTTCCACATAGTGGCATTGTTGTTTTAGTCACAACTTTGGAGGAAAGGTGGAAAAGATTAGAGAGCATTAGGCTTTGACTTATTCAAGGTTAGTACACATGTTCATTACGAAATGACCACCAATGACTATCAAAGTTAGTGATAATAGATTTGTTACTCGTTTGTCCATAAAGATTGATCTATAATAACATATAAGAGTTTTGAAAGAGATGCAAAATATGATTATTTATTTTATGAGGTCTCTCTAGCATGGCTATCTTGGGCATAGTTTTCTCAAAGTTTTGACTCATTAAGGTTTTTTTGTGTCTTAGAAAGCTTCAAAGTGGAAAACACCTAAAGCGAGTAATCCAAACATGCATAATGATATGCAGTCACTTCTTATATGTATTGTTTGACGAAGTGACAAGTACAAATGATATATATATATATAGTCTTAATTGTTGTACTACATGCATGTTGTTTTAATGGTTGTTATTATATTTGAATATCTCCCGAGCCAAATCATGTGTAATATATGTATCATATCGGTATGATGTTATACATGATTTATATGACTGCCTATTGGATAATGGAGATTAGTATGGTGTTTGTTAATTATATTGGTCCAAGTGGGAGAGACATTGGAATTTTGTATGGACTAATATAATCACAAACATAATTCCATATTAAAAACCATGTTAGGTGTATTGAAGAGACAATATGGGTCAAGCATAATTCCATATTCACAACCATGTTAGGTGTACTGAAGAGACAATATGGGTCAATCTCTCAAAAAGATTTAGATTAAGTCATTCATTCCTAATAGCCTCATATTGGTTGTGATTGAATATAGTTTCGTTTTTATGATTTTTCGGGAGTTTTAGAGTTACGAGGTAACATAGGACCTTGTGTTGGGAAATCTCGAAGTTTAATCGTGTAAGAGAAAGTGAGTACTTCAAAGGTTATTTTTTAGAGTGCTAAGTTGTATACATCTGTCTCTTCTAGCCACCATCGATAACAAGTACATAAAGTTGTCTTAGTTGGAGTTTTATGCTAGTGTTAATGAGGGGTCAAAATATTATGTATCTATTCTTTATTTAGCTTCTGTTGTTACTATTGTTGACTATTAGCCAAAATATGATAAGAAACTCCATATAAAGGATCAAAACTGTTTTAAAGAATTGCAATTCTAAGAAGGAAATAAGGTTGATGGCATATACCTCTAAATTATTAATCCAGAGTCATTAGCAGTTCTTAATCCATATTGGTCAAATGATATTATAATATCACAATTTCCAAACTATGTTCAAGCATGAAAGTTTAAAGCTTAATTACATGGTAATTGAATTTTTTTTTCTGATAGAAGTTCATGTTAAGAACATATTATTTGATAGCCAAATTAAGGTGAATTAAAGCCTATAACTAGTCACTATTCTGATAGAAGGGACTTGTTCATTTTGCACTATTATTTAAGGAAAAATCAATGTTCAAGGATGTGATAATCAAATTCTTATTTAAGAATATCGTATGGTTGTATTAAGCCTTGAGATGGTGACCAACAAAGACACTCGAGTTCAATGGATTGAATCCATTGTATGGTAAGACATCAAGACAATGACTATTAAATTCTCAAAAGGGTCAATTCGAAACATTAATGTTAGTCAATATTATGTGATAGATCAGTGAGAGAAATGATATTGATCTATTCAAGAGACAAATAATTCGTTATTATATAATCTCTACCAAATGAAGAATCCTTGAGAAACCTCTCATAATCCAAGTATTTAGATTCTTCATGATGAGATCGATGATAGGCTGAATTGTCTCATAGTTTGCATTGACTAACTTTTGTTGAGATTAATGTTTCGATTTCATTGAGAATCTTGGAATAGTCTAAAATGTGTTGCATTATAAAAGGCCTAAAGTCCACGTGTATTGATAATGACGAGAGATCAAATTTGATATTGTCCCATATATGCTTATTGAAGGCAGCCTCGTGTTTACTCAAGTACACGCACCCCTTGTGATATTTTGTTGCGGGCGTGCTGGATTAGTACTTGAGTTACCATCCTTATGGTACCAAGGATGTGTTGACATACAATAATTGGTTTTTCTTTTGTGATACCAGTTAGACATGCTGCATGGATGATAAAGTCCATTAATAAGCATTCATGATGGTAGGAGGAGCTATTTTGTGATTAAGTGTCAAATCAAATGAACACCTACAACTTCCTCTCTCATACATAAAGGTATATTGGTAAGAGGAATTATTTTGTGGTCAGGTGTTGTATGGAAACTTACAGCATCCTCATTCGTAGAGGTAGAGTGAGTGACGTGTTACGAGGACATTGGTTATATAGTGTAGCTGCGATATTTCGTTTCAGGATTAAGAGTTGCTGACTCTGTTATGAATTTACTGAGCGTATGTGATAAATGTCGCATAATATCTTTCTCTCAGAACTTGAGAAGTCTTGTTACTTAGATAGTATTAATGACGTTCCATTTGTGATGAGAAAGTAGTGGAGTCCTCTATTAGCATTATGACACACACTTATAGATTACATGTCAACGACTACACTAACAAGACTTACCTAAACGAATTTACTAAGAAGACATTTCTTAGTTGGATTGTTCAGCACTCGAGATGTATTTTGTTAGTGGGAGTTATTTTTTTTCTAATGATTGATATGTTATTGATTGTTATTTGTTGTTAAATACATGCATATTTTGGATCACTCTTTGATATTGTGTATGCACATTTGTTGATGCGAGCCTATGGCTTAGTCTCGATATTATATTTCGAGTGGATCCATACTAGTAGTCATCTCCATGCTTTGTGAATACCTGATATCTCGTTGTGTATTGCATTTGTATCCTATCGATACAATATGATGCATAATTAGTTTTAAGACAATAGTGTTTCTTAAGATTCTTGTGTATAGACACTATTGTTCAGTGAGCACTTGTTGATGTAATTATGTAGTCCAAGTGGGGGAATGTTAGAATATTATGTGGACTAACATAATTAAGTGTTAGCTCACTCAGTGTCAATTTTGACATTTAAGGGTAACTGTATATTCATATGCATGGTATAGTGCCTATTATGTAATTTAGACCATAATGGGATGGTTGGTTTAACTAACGGTATTAGAGGCACGTGGTTGCACCCTAATGACTATTAGCTGGCCCATTAAGCTATAGTCCACCACACATATTGATCGGGCCAATCTTATTTCACAGTCATGGGCCTAGTCCATTATAGGATATTAGTCTACCTCGACCCATTAACCAAGCCCAATACATTTATGGTGTATCACATGTTATGTGATAAAGGGGTTAGGGTTTTTTGGAAGTGGGGTTGACCTTGTGGTTTTGAGATAGGGGCAACATCCATTGCTTCTCCTCATTCTTTATATTTTCTTGTTCTTTGATGATCTGGTCTTGTCTCTTTCAGGTTCAAGAATGACACCAATGGATGAAGAAAGATTAATGGCAGTAAGGTGATGTATATGAAGGAGGTACATTTATGTGTTTGTGATGCTTTAAACAAGATAAGTGATCTTGATGTTAATATAGTTTGAGCAAAAATTTGTTATACATATAGTATTGGAATCTAAAGTACTTCAACAACAAATAAAGTGATAACACTTTACTTGAATTCAACAGTCTAACTAAATAAAAACGAAATAAAATGATTTTGGATCAAATTAAGAAAAACATTGAGGAACACATAAACTCAATTCGAAGATAAAGGAAAATAAAGAAAACACAAATAGAAAAAGTCATTATATCCTAAGTTTACAAAGAATAGTGTGTGGTGGAGTCACTCTACTCACATTTCAACTTTTATTGTGATTCATCATCATTTTAATTTATATCTAATTCACAAATAAAAATTTATTAGTATAATTAATATAAAAATATTAAGTTTTTTACTGTGTCGTGCTTTCATAGGCTAATTCGTTTGTGTTTTCGTATCGTGACTTCAGGACTTATCGTGTCGTACTTGGGCTCATGTCGTGTCACATCACAAGCCCATATTTGTTTTGTGTCGTATTATGTTGTACTAAAAAGTCCGGCCACAATTCTAATGATACGACAAGTTTCAGCCTTGGTGGTTAAGAAACTATAGTCAATAGTGAGGGAAATTGAAGTCACATGCTCCTTTCTTTACTAGAAAACAAAATCAATAAGTTTATAAAATTTAAGATGGTGTTTGACTTTTTAACTAAAAAATTATTTTTTATTTTTAAAACTTAAAATTTGTGTTTTTGAAAACAAGTAGGGGTATTTGACATTGTTTTCAGAAATAATTTTTAAAAGCAAAATTACAAAAAACAGAAAATTTTTAGAACAACAAAAAGTCAACATTTTTTTTGTCAATTTTTTCACACATAATATTTTTAATTATTATTATCTTACATCACTTTCTCTCTTATCACTTATTATCTCATTATTTTCTCTCTAATCACTTCTTATAACCTCATTTTTTCTATCTCTCCATTTTCTTTCTCATCACATTCTCTCGCATTTTAAATAACATTAACCAAACACCTGTTGTTTTTTTAAAACTACAAAAACTATTTTCTATTCTCAAATGTGGAAATACAATTTTAAAAACAAAAAACAAAAAACTGGACCAAACATACCCTAATTTTCTGATAGGTCAAACCCCTACAATTGTCACTCAATTTCTCCGCTGCTTCGAAAAAGAACAAAGACCCTTTCTAAATTCTAAACTTTTGTTTTCCTTTCTAATTTCATTTCATACGATCATATATGCGCTGAGCGAATGAGACTTAACGACCATTTTTAACAGAAGTTACAAAAATAGATTTCAGTAAAGAAAAAATTGGGAAGTTTAAAAGAGCCAAAAAAGAAGAGGATGAGGGCTTTAAGGTAACAGATACAGATGAGTTTGAGAACTTCCGTTCATGTCAACTCATAAAGCTATCATTAGATTCCTCTGGTCCGTTTTCTTAATAATAATAAAACACCATTAGAAGAGTAACTGCACTTGTTTTAAAATTAACCCAAGGCTAATGTCACTGCACTTTTCATTTGGGTTTTGGAGAGATTTTAATTGCAAATATAATTACAATATCCAGTAAAATAAATTATATCTTACAAAAGGCGAGAGACTTGTTAAGGAAATGAATCTCAAAATTTTTGGGTTTCTGCATCTAACACACATTCACACATATGGTACAATGAGCAGTACAGTAGAAAAGAATGCCCTTTATTATCTCCTCTGTCGTAGCTTCGGGGACTCGGCAAAGCTTGTCACTGGAAAATTTTCACATGGTCACTCGGCTTAGCCAGCAGTTTCTTCTCTTTGTTTGTCATCATTCTTTGCAACCAATTATTAAAACTTTGAACCGTGGTGAAGAATACATTGCCATCAAGATTAACAAGGTCGTGTGCCTTATTCTTCCTCTTTGTGGGCCAAAGAATTCAATTGTCTTTCCAACTGCACAAGAAATAGACAATAATGACAACATCATCGTGTGGTCTAAAAACAAGTAGACCCCTTCTATGAGATAAGGAATTTTAGGTTCCTAATCCACATGTATAGACAACACTCTTTAAATCATAACTAGTATATGAGCTGTTTTAGGACATTTTTGCTGGTGAATGCTGAAAGTTGTCACCAACCAGTCAGTAGGGGAGGATTGTCTCTATCAATTTTATCTAGCACACTTCTATTATTTTAGCAAGTAATAATAAGAATAATATATTTTCCTTGGCAGATTCCCAGTCCAAAAGAAATCAAGTAATATGTGGCATTGTTGCCATAATCAGTTAATTGTCTAAAGAAAGCCTTTTCCATTACAGGAGAAAAAAATAGTCAAGTTTAACAAAAAGCTTCTTACAAGAACGCATTGATATAGGCAATCAAGAACAATCAAAAGATCAAAGGGATGCTGTAATATGCAAACAATTAATAGTAATGAATTAAACAGTCTGGCATATGAAGATGGGGTTAATGCACAAACCTGGGCATTTTTCATTTTCTGTCTCTGCAATTCCTCAATAAGACTCCCAACGCTGACATTAAAAATTGGGTATGAGTTGAAGGTAAAAATAAAGGTAAATATAATGTACGAAGAATTTATTTGGTTCTGTTATGTACCTCTGTTGCAAACTGTTCACCTGATTCTGCAGCTCTCTCTCCCGGGATAAAGCATAAGATGTCTGTATAGTTAACAAAGAAAACTAGTTTAGCCACTTTTTCCCTTCTGGTTAAAGAAAGGATTCATCAAATATTAAGGGGAAAAATGAAACATTTAGCTTAAGTGTTCAAAAGGGGTTTGCGTATGAGACTTCTATATGTTAATTAAATCTAGTAATGTGCTACTACAAAAAAGGATTAGCAACCACCCTCAAAAAGTTTGAACATGTCCCCAACCAGAAAGGTGCAAAAATTAATAATGTTAGCAAACAACCCTAAAAATGTTGAACGAGTCTACTTGATATAAACAAGCTTTCTCATTCCCAATCCTCTCAAACAAGGATCAATAATGGTTAATATCAACAGAAAAAGGTAATATTACATCAATAGAAATATAACAGAGGTTTCAGGAAGAAATAACACAAAAAGCACAATATTAGGCCAGCTACATAATATACTAAATGTTTGAAAACAGAACCACACAGTTTGTTCTATACCTGCATAAGGTCTGAGGTGCCTACATCAGTGAACTCCACTTGCTTGCCTATATCAAGTTAAATATGTCAAATCCAATAAAAAAAATCCATATGGCTAAGGGAAAAGCGTAAACAATGAGAAGATGAGAAGCTTTACCAGAGGTTTGTTCCACATACTTCATTAATTTAATTATTTCGTCCTGTTCAAAAAGAAGAAGAAACTGAGACATAATTACCAATAGACTTTAACGCAGGGTCAAATATTACAATTAGAGACAAACCCTTTGCATAGCGTTCTGCTGCAAAATGCATTGTAGTGATGGAAGAACAGCTGAAGCTGTGAGGTTTGCAGATGCTGTACTGGTTAAACCTCCACAGATTGGGTTGAAGTAACAATTTGTAGGACCCTGTAGCATAAACAAGAGCGACAATGGTTATACTGCTATACCTAGAAGATATATTGATTAGTTTCATTCTTATCATACATGTCAAGCATCAATTATAAACAGCTCATAGCAAGGCACTACACGTAAAACTTCGATCAATATGACAAATGCTAAGAGATAGGACCTTCATGCACGTATAAAGCAATAATTTTCTGATGAAAAAAGTAACAGAAGACATTAAACAAAAACCATGGCTTCAAAAAAGATCTGACTAATAATTATACCAACACTAACAACATCAATGATGATGACTGATAACTTGTTGATGAACTTGTACCTTGGGGCTCAGTTCTGCTGAAGTGACTTTAAACCGACCCTTACGTTGGACAACTGCTCCATCTGATGTATCCTCAGCTGCAAAAAGAGAGGATAAAACAGAAAATGTAAAATTTATTATTATAATTATAAATATAATTATGTATTCAATATAGCATTCACAGTTGAACCTCCAATGAAAATGAAAAAGAAGATATGAGCAAAGACACACCAGATGAAGGATTATTGACATCTCTTTTCTGCCGATACAACAGTGAACCGCTATAGTTTCGCTCTGATTGAAATTTTGATTGTTGATAATCCCTTCAAAATAATTTTAGCATACAGAGATCATTAAAGCTTATTTAACTAAACTTCTACTCAACAGCAGTAAGCAAGCTCCAGGTAATACAACAATATAACAAATGACATTTTACACTATTGTGAGAGATAATAAATATAAAGGTATTGTTTCGTGGCTCCTCTTAACTCTGCATGAAGAAAGATGAGAAACATGCTCTCTGTAAGCATATGCACTACCAGAAAGCCATGTCATACATAGGACTAGCTTGCATTTTGTTCAGCCAGATTCAAGAAGACTATACCAACAATGTTCAATGATACACCTAACTAGTGAGGTGATGGAACCCTGATAGAGAACAAGCACACACAATTGAACTGTAGACAGAAAAGAGAGAAAATATGGACAGTAGGGTATTATTGAATGAAAAGAGAAAATATGGACAATTATTCTAGAGGCCTGCACTTCCCAAGAGCAGCTGCTCATTTCATTACGATCAACATGATCCCTAATTCTTTGTTCTGTCCTATAAATACTACACTATTCCAGCTCATCCACTTTTGATCACTACAAATTACAATTACATATACCCCTCTACTAATACTACCTATATTTTATCAATCCCCCACTCCTCTCAGTGGAGGCCTATCATAAAGTTTTACAAATAAACTATATGGATGACTGACAAATAAGGGGAAAAGGTTCTCTGCACTGATTCACAGAATGAAAAGAAAACAATTAATTTTAACTTGAAGAAAGCGTACCTATCACCATCACCAACAACCCTCTTTGGAGAAACAACATTATCTGGAAGGAGTGTACCGCTCAAAAACTTTTTATGCTCGGCTACAATATGACGTGCTATAGAAGTACTTTGCCCAGAACATTCACCATCAGTTCTACCATTTTCTTGGCACATGGTTCTTGGACTAGTGGCATTCTCATCATCCTCACAAATGTCAAAACAACCTCTGTATCAAAAAAGGAATGCTATTTAAGTAAGATGAATAGCAAGATGTTTTGGAAATTACTAAAACACACAAGAAAAAAACAACTAAAAAGAAAAAAGAGAGAGAACTAATAAAAGACTTTAATCCCCTTCCAGACAAGGCAAGCACATGGATATTTGTTGAAACGCATGGGATGAACATCATCTAAAATGAAATAACCAATAAATTGGCAGTCTCAACTTCAGGCAACATGATATGCAATGTACAACAACTATAAATGCCACGGACCAAATTGAAATATTGCGATTATAGAACTAGTAGAACAAGCCATGAAAGGAACTCATCATACTTAAGTGCCTGGAGAGGTTTAATAGGAAAGGAAGCAAGTGAACTCTCCAAATCTTTATGATCATTAAACCCATCCTGAAAACAATGACACAGTACAACTTGTTAACTTACTAATAAGATTAAAAATCAGTATAAGGAAAATAAAAATATATAAAACAGATTCTGGGAGTCTCTACACCTCCTGATTAGAAGTAGGATTTGATTGGTTGACCATTTCAGGTGACAACCTCTCTTCTGGAATCCCAACATCTTTATGCTCATCTGTTTGCTTCTTAGTATCTTCTTCATTTGACAGGTCATCATCCTGAATCTATGGGCAATTAAGATGTTGTTACTACGTGATAAGAAAACAGCAAATAAAAGCAAAAATAGTGCATACCCAATTCATTAATAAACTCCTCTTAGAAAATAAAAAATATGAAGAAGCAAATACAACTATGTAGGTACCAACACCACTTACAAGGGCAGCCTGATTTCTCAAGTCCTCAAGGTTAAAATTCCAGGCACTGATTCCTCGAATGTACTCTTGCTGCCAGGTAACAATTAAGTTATATTCAAATAAACAGAAGTTTGGTAAAAAAAATCCATGAAATTTAAGCTTACAAACTATAATGAATTAGCCTTTATACACAATAGCTATGCTTGAGAATAAAATAAAATAAAAAACACCACAGCTGATTACAACCTGCGATAGATGCTCCTTATCCCCATAGAGTGCATTATTCTGCACAAGAAGATCAGCTTCCTTTGCCTGAAACGGAAAATTTAGTCAGAACAATAGTAGACGAACTTATCTTATGTGAGAACCAATACAAAAACAAGAAAGTAGAAAGACATAACCAAGGATCAGAAGAAGACCTTCAACGTCCTAAAACGATCACCTAATGGAGCAAGACCGTCTAGAATGGTGCGAGCCAAATAATCAGTGGACCGTGCATGTTTAAAAAAGTGGTGCTTTAAAAGCTTTTCTGAGGTTGGGCGTTTTTTTGGGTCCTTCACTAAGCAAGCACCTACAAGTTCTTTAAAAGACTGCAAAACAAATTCTCTTAACATAAAAAATAAATATATAAATAAAAATGTAATGTTAAGTGAACATCACAGACCTTTGAAAATCTCTTATCCCTTTCATAGTCAAGACCTGGTGGAGCATTTTGTAAAGTCATCAACAAAACCTGCAGGAAAAAAGAACACAGGAGCGATTTGAGTTTAATACACAATAGTAGCATAATGACCCAGCTTTCAGCATAAAGATCTGAAAATTAGAACTTTACTTTCATTGGTGGATACTTAGAAAATGGGGCATGGCCATGAGCAAGTTCGAGTGCAGTTATTCCAAATGACCAAATGTCTGCTCTGTGTATGGGATCAAAACGGGGGGAAAGATCTTATTATATTTCAACTAAACATATGTAGGGACAATGAAGGACATACAAGTATGTAAAAATATATCAAATATGCAACAAACTCACTTAAAGTCATATCCATGCAATTGCTGCATAACTTCAGGAGCCATCCTGAGGAGAAAGAAAGAACAAAAACCAGTGGTCACACAGAATTTTGAAATGTTGAATCAACAATAACCACATGATCCAAAATATCAGCAAAGACAGATGAAAACTTAATATAGAAGAAAAGAATAACAACCAGCAAGGGGTTCCAACAAAAGTATTTCTAGAACGTTGCCTATCTCCAGTGTCAAACATACATGCTGAAACTCCAAAATCAGCTAACTTGACTGCACCATTAGAATCGATTAAAATATTACCAGCCTGCAAAAGAAAACTAAGAATTTTAATAAGGCCACTGCAGTACCACCTCCCAACTAAAGAGAAAGAACAAAGTAAGCAGGATAAGCAACCGTATATATTAACTCATGGCAAAGTACAAACACATATAACTATGCAACTTAATATGTAATTGATAGTTTAAAAAGATAAAATACAGCACACGATCATTGATTAATTATTGCACCAGAACTCAAAACTTTACTAAACTATGGCAAATAGATTAGCTCGGAATACTAAAAAGAATTTACCGCATTGAGACTCCTACAGGTAATAAAAAGCTTTAAAAATATTCCCTTCAAAAGTATTGTTATTATAATAAATTTACCTCAAAATACTTGTTTAAATGCTATTTTTGAAATAACTTGAGTAAAAGAAGCCAATTTCCAACCCCCCCGCCCCCCAAAAAAAAAGTCCTGGATAAATATAAGTTCAGCACATCCCCAATGGTACCTTAACATCTCTATGAATGTGACCATGAGCATGAAGATAAACCAAAGCTTTGAGAACCTCACGCAGTAACGTAGCAATAACAGTCTCCTCAAAACCCTCAGGAAATGAAGACTTCATTATATGCAAGCATGACCCCCCAGCCATATATGGCATCACAACCCAAAGGTGGTGGCCAGTGGTGAAAGAGCAATGCGCCCGCAGAACATTTGGATGATCAATCAAGTTCATCATTTGTACCTCTCGCCGAATACCGTCCTAAATTGCAAAATAAGAAGGAACACATACAAATTAACATTCTTGAGCCAATAATCAAAAAAAAAACAAGGACAAGTCTACAGCTATATAGTAGTAAGGCTAAAAAATTGAAAAACAATGTTCAAAAAGCTGAATTTAACTATTATCCTCAAATTATAAGATTATGCAGACTCAACATGAAGAGAATAACACTACACATTGGGAGCATCACTCAGATTGAGTATGGTTCAGCCATCATTCATCAATTGACTTTTCTCTAATAAGAATCTGAATAACAGCTTTATTGAAACATAAATCTCAACAGCATAATGATACCGCAATATCTGACAAGTATAGATGCATAAATAATCAAATATAAAAACATAATTTTAGAGACCCAAAGCTGTTAAAAATCAAAAAGAACAATCCAAGAAATATTTGAGAAAACACATGAACATCCTAAGTTAAAGGAGGCATACATACCAGGTCATTGTTACATTTCTCCAGATCAAGAACCTTGATTGCAACTGTTTCATTAAGTGGAACGCACAGAGCTCTGTACACAGAAGCACTGACACCCTCTCCAACTTCTTCATATAATTTATAATCATTTGCATCAAGCGGGAATCTCTTCTCTGAAATATAATCCATGCTTTATTCTATATAACACTGTTAAGACCCACTTTGCTCCTATATTTCCCAGAGAACATAAAGACGATGTATTCCAAGGAGGTAAGCTTCAATATAATGCACGATTTGTTCCAAATCAGTAGCATTTTCCTTGTGTTCAATACAATATAGCAGATGAATCCAATGACTTCATCAAGACGTTTCTTTATTAATGGAACCCTTATAAAGCAGAATGGATCTTAAAACACTAAATACTAGCTAATAACAGGTCAAAATCAGATCTATAAACCACAAATCTGGAATCAATTATACATTTATATCCATTAACATTAACTTTTCATCGGGTAATTGAACCAGCACTAAACACAATCAGAAAAGGTATGAGACCATAAAGAAATCCCAAACACTCTACAGGGAACTAGAACAAACATGTAAATTGGAATTAAGTAATTAACTCCACTCTAGAATCTTCAGCAAAAGTGATCATTTAACTCTGCCCCTGAATGATTGAATCAAACTAAAATGTCTGACATATGACCCAAGTTCAAAAAAGGAAAACCAAGCCTTCAGAAAGCAAATACACATAAAACCTACAAACAAAACAAAAGGGGCGGTGATTAGGACAGTGCTAAAATAAAGGAGAAGCCAGAATTAAATACAGATGCTCCAAGATGACAAAGTTGGCATAAAAAACATAATTACTTCATAATGAATAAGGAGTGAACATTACTGTAAAAACAAAATAAAGTAAAAAAATACAATTTTCTTATAACAGATTTGATGAATATTTGACTAAAGTTAAAAGGCTACGAAGTTATTCAACTTTTCCTGGAGATTAGGATCCTCTACATACTACTAGTTAACATCCTCAATCATGTAAAGCAGCACTTCTATACCCCTTAACTTGATTCCTGAACCAATATTCATGTGCGTGCCAGCCCTCGAAAGCGAAGATAGAGTACTGGAAGTTGTACACTTAATCATCTTTATACAACTGCAAATGATTGCACTCTCACAAACTCATCCTATAAATTCTCCTTGAAAAAACTTTTAAAAAAATAACTCGAGAAACTCTCTGCTATGTCAAAAATTTCACTATAATCCAACCCAATTCATACAACATTCTCCTGACTCCAAGTTTACATGCCACTACACCATGACCAGCCAACTCTGAATGTCAAGCCCTCATTTTTTCTCATCAGACTCTAAGATGTGACATAATGCAATTCCAAATTTATAGGAGGAAATGGACATCCTACTGAGAAAAAAAAAATCCAAGTAGCACTGAAGAATTGGTTTTCCTTTCACAATAACAAAATCACAACCCACCATCCTTTGCTGCTCTTGCCATAACAATCATAACCCACTTGGCAAAACCTAACACCTTAGATTTTCGACTACTGATGCGAAAATCATTTCTTCTTAAAATATTTATAATAATAATATTAAATATTAAAAATAAAATTGCCTTCCTTCCTATTGTACCCTAACATGAATTTATTGTGCCTACTGCACAATAAATTCAAATATGAATATGACCAAAAAGAGCTTGAAAAAATAAAAATCCCAAGTTTCAATTTACATCGAACCAAAATTCTAATTCTTCAATTTCCAACTATACTAAATAGAATCATCATGATCATACCCAGTCCCTCTCTAGTTGAAGAGTGATATATATATAAACAAAACTTGTATTCACTTTTCACGAACAAAGCTTGACAGTAAACAAAGTCATAATGAACTTTGATAAAAATGCGCACAAATTCAATCGCAGAGTACTGGAAAATTCATCGGTTTTGAGAGAATACGGACCTAGGGTTTTTCACCACCGGAACAGAGCTCAAGAGTGAACCAAACTCACCAGTTCAGACTAAAACGATGACGATTCAACTAGTACTATTCAGTACTTTACTTGCTCATCGGCTGTTCCGACATGAACGATGCCCATAATGGTTTCTCTCTCTTAAACACTCTCTCTCCCTGTATCCAACTGTCACCGAGTCTAAGGTACCGATCGAATCACTTACTGTTTTAACCCAAAAAAAATTAAATATATAAATACATAAAAGCCAATTCCCTTTTTCTCTGCTCAGTCTCTTCCTCTCTCTTTTTTTTTTATGGTAAAAAGAAAAAATTTCCTTTTAAAAATTAAAATCAAAGATAATGAAATAATAATAATTTCTAGGCAAAATTCATCAAGTGCGCAATTGGTAGTGGGACCCGCCAAAATATTTGAGTTGAGTAGGTGAATATATCGGGCGAAAATTAAATTTATCCTGATAATATCATTGAATTGGCGAGTCGAGTTAGAGGAATAATACTCACATCACCGGTTGGATACTTAATTCCGTCAACGACGACGTGTGATTGGCTGGAATTACCACCAGCGCTGTCATCTCTTTTTTATTTCTAGCTTACCCGCCAGTCATGCCTTGTTTCATACTTTCCTTTTCTTTTTTCTTGTTTGTCATAAAGAAAAAATAAAAAGATAAATAGTGGAAAATAGTATCGATCATACAAAATCGTGTAATTAATAATTTGAGGAAGGTAATTTTTAGGCGATAATTAATGAGTAAAAATTAAGAAATATATAAGGTAAATAATATAATTACATTAGTCAATTGATTATTTTATTTATAGATACCTAATATATTATCTTCCTTAAAAAAAAGTAGAATATAATTTTGATTGGTTTAAGATTTTGAAAATATTCATAAATTTAAAACTATTAAATATGTGGGATCCACTAAAAATTGAATGGCTATATATTTTTAAACATACTAAAATACAGAATATAATTTCAGTGTTTTCTTTTTTTATCTTTTTCAAAATACAGCTGACTCATCAAAAATATTAAAGATACATTTATAAAAAAAAAATTAAAAATACAAATTTTAAATAATATCTTAAATTAATATATAGAAGTATTATTTTTAAAATAGAAACCAATCAACGTTTTATCTCTCTAGTGAAGATTTATTATATAAAAAATATATATTAATTTTCATTACCTTGTGCAAAATCCCATAAGTGTATATACTAATTATTTAATTAATTAATTTGAAGTTAGATATGAAAATCTAATTCATGTCCAAATAAAGAATAAATAAATAGTTTTAAAAAAATGCTAAATTTTTGGGCCGATTCAACCAGGCCTGGGCTTGAATAACTGGGCCTATTAGCTGTGTTATCCCCAACTATTGTAGTTGACGCTTGATGGGGTTTAGCCGTTATCTGCTGCGTTGTCCTTCTTTTTTTAAAAAAAATATATATATATATATTTATATATTTGATAATCTGCGTTGTCAAATTGTCTTGTATGATACTTTCAAAATAAAATATTAAAAAATTGCCATGTATGTAATTTTTATTCCAAACATGGCAGATTGAGACTTTATGGAGAAATACAAAATATGTTTTCACAAATAACAGCTTTTTTTCATCTATAATAATAATTATTATAATGAGATCTTATTTATTTCTAATAAACTAATAATGGATCACCCTAAAAAAGTATTAAACCTACAAGTTGTTAAATAATAAATTAATTTGACTCTTTAATTGGCTGAATGCATGTTCTACATTGAGTTGCGAGAATGGTCAACTAGTAATGACAAATATAAATACACAAATATATTATATATCTTAATTAAGAAGTGGAATGATGATATTAACATTTAATTAATTGTTAGTCAGATCTCTCTTCCCTGGAGTCTGATTAAGAAGTTATTAATGCCCTAGACCAAACAGCCAAACACTCTCTTTTGGCTGTGAAATAATTTTTTAAGCTTGACAAATTGGTAGAGGAAGAAACAGACTATAATAACACTAACAAGGAGCCAAAACCATTTGACTAAACATATTATTATTTGTTAGTGTCAAGTTAAATTAAACTTTATTATGAATATTTCAGTTGAATTGAATGTGAGCCTCTTCATAATTATAATTAGGGAAGTAAATAATGTGAGAAATTTGTAGAGAATGCTTATGTTGTTCCCATTTCTATGACCCTGTAATATTTTCGTTTCCGCTCTTGTCTCTGCATCAAGGTTAGAAAATTCTCATGGGACTTTATTGAGTCAATAAAAAAATGAAAGTTGTTATTTTAATTTTTTTTTCTTAAATATTGTCCTACACATAGTTTATAAACCAAAATAGCAAATATTTTCTTAAATAAAACAAAAGAATCCTTAAAATCACTATATTATACTATATGTATGATATACTTAATATTAAAAATATATTATTGATATAAAAAAAAAGGTCCATAAGAAGTGTCATCCCGTCACTATTTTATTTCTTTATCGGAGATAAACTCTATGTTTAGTAATGGAGAAAAGTAGAAAGAAAAAAAATTAAAGAGAAAAATATATTTAGTTGGAAATAAAAAAGAATAGAAGAAAAAAATGGGTGGCAAAAAAATATGTGGACCCCACCAAAAAAATTTCATCCAAATTTGAAGAGAAAAGTTTTACAATATACTTATAAATTAAAATTACTGATTTACCCTCGTTAGTAATTCAAAATAATTTATATAATTTTATTAGATTATAATTTTACTTTATCATTTGTTACTGTCCTCCCTCTATACTAAACAACTTAAGATAAATCTATTTTCTTTTCTATATCTTCTATTTTCTATCCCTTATTATTTTTCTTTCCTTTCAACCAAACATAGAGAAAAAATAATCATCATCGTAGCCTCATTCTGCCTTTAGAAAATAAAATATCCATTATGTCTTATAATTATTTGTATTAGTGAAAATATCATAATTAAAAGATGTAAATATTATAATAATTATATTAGTTTATGTTATGCAGTCTATTTTAGACTTGTGAGGCTACATGTTTTTTTTACACATTTTAAGCGCCCAAAATGTATTTTTAATTTGGGTTCAATTATATATATATATATAATTATCTGCTTTCAAATTATGAGTTTTAAAATAGGATACCACTATAGAAGTGATTATTTTTAACCACTACCTATAGTTACTTTTGATATTTTCAGTACATAAAAAAGTTGCAACTCTATTTTTTTTTTTACATAACGGTGTATAATGTAGTTGCAGTTGACCTCCCACAAATTTTCAAGAAATTTTGGATAATTTGGGATGTGAAGATTGTTAGGATTGATTAAATACATAGTGAAATAAGTTATGCACAAGAGGTGCAAAATAATAAACTATTTCACTAAAGTCAACATGAGCGGGTTGACTTTCGTTGTAGGTATTTTAAAATTATATTTTTGAGTCCAAAGTATTTCTTTGGAGTATATAAGAGTACCCAAAAAGTTTAATGGCATTTGGTGGTGTTTTGGGCCGATGTACGTGGTCAAAAGTCAGTGCAATAGACGTTGAGAGGCGTTGCATTGCCTGTCTTACAGGCGATGCATCGCGTGGACCACCCGTACGAACCCGTACAGTTACGTGTTTTGGCTCTGTAAATGTCGAGTAATATCCTAAGAAATATTTGAAATGGTGTCCATTCTTGAAGGCTTTCCAAGGTTCAATGTGCCCACGCCAGGGTGATAAGCTAAAGTGTCGAGATGCATAGACACATGCATCCGAGCATAAGTCTTCAAGGGCTGTCATGTGAGGGACTCACCATGCAAGGCTACCCTATGTCTCGCTATGCGAGGCTGCCTTGTGCCACGCCGTGCGAGCCTCCCGCACGCACCCTAGTACCCGAACATGGGTACCCCGAGGCATCACCCTCGCTATGCGAGGGTTAAGGCAAGCCTCCTGCGCGCACCCTAGTACCCGACCATGGGTACCCCGAGGCATCACCCTCACTATGCGAGGGTCAAGGCAAGCCTCCCTCGCACACCCTAGTACCCGACCATGGGTACCCCGAGGCATCACCCTCGCTATGTGAGGGTCAGGGTAAGCCTCCCGCGCGCACCCTAGTACCTGACCATGGGTACCCCGAGGCATCACCCTCGCTATGCGAGGGTGAAGGAAAGCCTCCCGCGCGCCGCGTCTATGCGAAGCATCGCACCCAGCCGCCGTGTGATCCGCCTAGGCCAGCCTCACTATGCGAGGCACCCTCGCTATGCGAGGCACCCTCGCTATGCGAGGGAGCAGCCCCGCTGCTTCTCACGGGTCCCGCACCCATGGGCGCATGCGTCCGCACCATTGGCCACCCTCGCTACTTCTCATGTTTGGAGCCTCCTCGATATATGCATGAGGAACACTTGGAAACACCAAATGGGTATGTCAAATGATCATTAGGCGCCAAACATGAATTGACGAGGACGACTGGGTACAAGGTACGTACACTGATATAGGATGTACGATCATGAAGGGGTCAGAGGCGTGGTCTTGTCATCTGCGTCTGACGAGTAGTGGCGGTACGAACTTGTACGGAGAGTGGAGGCACTACCTGAGCACCCCCAACAATATTCTAGAGTCCACAGTACGATGTCCTGCACCACTACTTGGGCATTGTCAGGGTAGACACTACTATGTCCTGAACCACTACCCTGACCCTGTACCTGCATACGCCCACGTCCCCTGGGACCTACTTGTATCAGGGGGCCAATAGAGCCCACCTATAAATAGGTTTCGACCCCTCAGGTTAAGGGGTTGGAAAACTGATTGTATGAGGAGACGTTTAAGAAATATATGATCTTTGTTCCATTGTAGTTCTGATTTTTTCTGTTGATTCAAGTTCTTTCCATTTGATTCTTAGCTATCCTTAGTATAAAAATCTGAGTTTTCTAACCTTTAATCATTGACGAGTTCTTACCGTCAACAGTTTGGCGCCGTCTGTGGGAAGGATAAGTGTCAAGCCACTATTCTTCCATTAGTTCCGGCAGGAAGAAATACCAAGACGTTCTAAACGACAGAGAGAGCCATGAGAGGTGGAGGTCCGCCTTGATGGAGATCAGCTGAAGGCCTCCATGAAGAACCCTCCTCTGCCCAGAGATGTGGAGGCCCCAAAGGAACCTGAAGTTCACGAAGTAGAGAGGGAGGCTTCATCCCCGGCCGTCCCTCCCGATGAGAATCATCCAAGGTCAACAGCTGCCCCTGCAAAAGATGCCGGCGAGTTCTCGCCCCCAAGGCCGCCACAGGTGCCAAAATCCGGCCGGTAGGATCCGGGGCCCATCGATGCGCAGACCTGACAAGCATCCCCGGGTCCATTCCGTGAGCTCGAGTTCAAGGTCTCGATTCTATGTAGAGGAGATACGTGAACTGCACCGCAAGAACCAAAGGCTTGAAACCACCTTAGAGAACATGCAAGAGGTGTTGAATGGCCTGTTGCAAGGGAAGTCAAACATATCTCTCCCTAAGCAAAAAGAGAGAGGACAAGAGGGGGCAGAGACCACCATCCCAGTAGACAATGGGATGACTCGACTCTCCACCAGTAATACCCCCAGGTGAAGCAGCACGAACGTCCCGGACCACCGAAGCAGCCTCCGAGGCCAGAGGAGAAGAACAACACTGGCCTTCATAACAACGTCGAGGTCACCTCAAGGAGGACACCCTCAGGTCTATGAGAGGAACTCAACAAGAAAAGGGCGGATAAAAGGACTACACCTCATATAGCGCCCCGGGAAGGCAAAGGAAAGGGAGATGCAAGCCCATCCACGTTGAGAGACTCCTTGAAGAAGAGGATACAAGACCTAGACACATATATGAGAAGCCTACGGAGCAAGATCGTCACCGCATATGGGGGACAAACCGTTGAGGACGAGTTCGACCATGAATCGCCCTTCGTTAAAGAGATCCAAGCCATCCGGCTCCCAGCCAACTTCAAGGAGCCTCATATGACCCCCTATGAAGGAAACACAGATCCTAAGTACCATCTAGACACGTTTAACGACCTAATGAGGTTAAGGGGGATTAGTAGCGGAGCCAGGTGCCACTGCTTTGTTGTCACATTGAAAGGACCTGCGTACAAATAGTTCAAGAGACTTCGACCAGGATCCATCAGGTCTTGGCAGCAGTTTTCTGATGAATTTCTCCAACAGCATCACACCGTGCGTGATTACACAATGCTGGGCACCAGCCTCGCCAACGTGAAGCAGGGAGAAAACGAGAGTCTAAAGGGCTACATCCACAGGTTTAACATGGAGGCAGCCAAAGTAGGGAGCTTGACCCGCAGGGAGTTAAAAATGGCCATCACAGCCGGAGTGCGTCTGGGAAGAAAATTGTGGGATAATATGCTCAAAAGGGAAGTCACTGACCTAGATGACTTCTACGAGAGGGCGCAAAAGTACATTCGTGTGGAGGATGGCCATGCGAACTTAAAGGCAGGAAAAAGTGAGTCCCATGTAAAGCCCCTAGCTAATGAAGGGTTGAATGGAGCGAAGAAGAAGAGGGCGTATGAAGGGTCGAGAGATGATCAACATAGAAGGACCAAACGCAGAAGTGACCATAGGAAAACGGCCTACACCTTCTAAACGAGCCTGACGGATACCAGAGAGCATATTTACCTCACAAATGAGGACCGGGTTCCCTTTAAAAGTCCCCCATCGATGAGAAAAGATCGGTCCAAGAGGGACCGTAGAAAATACTGTCAATACCACAAGGATATCGGCCATACCACGGCAGAATGTACCCATTTGAAGGAAGAAATTGAAGAGCTCATCCGAAGGGGATACCTGGGCCGATATGTCAGAAGAGAGAAGCAGAAATCAGAGGACGTGCCGGTGATACCTCGGACACAAGGGGGAGCCCCAAAGATACAAGGAGAGGTGAGAATGATCTTCGGAGGTCCGGGGTTCGGGGGAGAGTCCAGGAAGGGTCAAGACAGATACGCTAGAGAAGCCAGACGGAGTCCACCACCGTGTGTCATGAGCTTGGAGCAGCGACCCCCGAAAAGCTTTAAGGGAGAAAATGGCTCAATCACTTTCAGAGAGGAGGATGCATGAGGGGTGCACTTTCCCCATAATGATCCTTTGGTGTTGACAGTTCAGTTGGCCAACCTGCGGGTGCATCGGGTCCTCGTAGACAATGGAAGTTCCGTAGATATCTTATATCGCCCCACCTTGGAGAAGATGGGTTTGGGTGTCAGACACTTGAAACCCTGTCAATCCTCCTTATACGGGTTCACGGGGGACTCGATACAACCTTTAGGGGTGATCGAATTGGCACTCACCATGGGAGAACAACCCTGACAGACCACAATCATGGCAAACTTCGTCGTAGTAGATTGTGCTTTAGCTTTCAATGCGGTATTGGGGAGACTATCCCTAAGAGAATTGAAAGCGATCACCTCAATATATCACCTCGCCATTAAGTTCCCAACTCCTAGTGGAGTAGCGAGTATGAAGGGAGAACAAAGAGAGGCAAGGGAGTGTTATAACACCTCCCTTCGCACATCTGTGAAACCGCGAGAACCGATGGCGATGGTGGTGCTTGGGGGTGCAAACCCACAGGAACTAGACCCCAGAATCATGGACTGACCAATCGGGTAAGACTACCAGTAAGACTCCCACATCCGATGCAAGCAGTATCTGTGTTTAGTTTGTTGCATGTTATGTTAGCTTAGTAGACAAGAATCAAAGAGGTTGCCTAGATAACCTCCCAAGTAGATGTAAACTTTATATATATATATATCGTTGTAACCTACCTACTATGAATGAAAATGTTCACAACTTTGCATGTTATTTTTCTTCTCTATGCGAGTATCAACCAAAGTGCCTGCCGAAATAAATCTCACCAAGCACTTGGGGGGTAGGACAGGAGGCACGAGTATAAGAAAAAAAATCTCTTATATTCAAAAGGATTAGCTACCCTTATGAATATCAAGGGAATAGTTTAAAAGGATGACCTCCAACCAAAGGTCGACACCCCAAGGGGTGAGGTCGTAAGGAGGGAATCTCCCAATAAGTCTAGAACGGCCATTAAGCCGGCTAGCCAAAAAGGGTCCTACAAGAGACCCTTGAAGAAATAGTACTATATATAATGACAAGAAGGACGCTTCTCGCAAAAAGTAACAAGCGCGCGCAAAGAATATAAAAGGACCCCAAGAGCCCAATAGGTTAACGTGTCCTTACAAGTATAATCAAGGTGCACCAGAAAGATTATCATCATCAGATCAAGGAAGAGATATGTAATCCACAAATAATAATAATAAGAGGGACTTACCAAAGTCCCTTAAGTTTGATGAACACAAAAAAAAAAAAATATATATATATATATATAAAAGGAGAGAAAGGGGAAATAATGTGAGGAGTTACATAGCAACAACATACATAGGCCGAATACAAAGGAACCTACAAATCTCCATCCTTCCACTTAGAAATCTTCTCGACGGCATAATCTCCAAAGGGAGACAGGTCAACGGTGGGGTTGGTCCTCCATATAGTGTGCAGCGTGCGCTCAACTATGTGATTCTCAGCATTCACAAGCTCAGCCTCGAGCGCAATGATCCTCTAGTTTAAAGTGTGGATGGTAGCCTCCAGCTGAGTGTTGGTATGAGAGGTTGATGCAGCCTGGGCTAAAGCGGCGTCCCTCTGGCAAACCGCCTCGGTTAGTTGGTTTGACAAGACGTTCTTTGCCGCCTCAGCCACCAATAGGTTCCCCAATGCCTCCTCGAGCTCGCGTTGTAACCGTTGAGTCGATGAGGAGTTTGAGGTGATCAGCCGATGACTCTAGATAGAAGCTTGAGTAAGGGAGAGGACATGGAATAAAGCCTCAAGGATCAGGCAATATCGAAACAAAATGAAAACAAAAAAAAATATATCTGTCATAAATGAATAAGCCGAGTATCTCGACAAATACCTGCAAGGAGGCTCGCATATAGGTGTCTTCTAGCTCAGCGTCGGGGACATTGTGCAAAGTTCCCCACTCGCCTTTGGGAAAGTTTCCCAGATGATGGCTCATGGCTTCCCGATACCGGCTCGCCAGAGGATGATCTTCGAAAGCAGAAACAAAAGCTTGACTGGGGGAGGTGCGTGTGCTTGCCGAGGCACGCTTTGTCAGGGATGGGGACCGAGAAGGTCCTAATCCATCCGCAGTTGTGCGGGGAGTAGAAGAGCGCATAGTCATCCCCTTGGGTAAAGAGGCGCCTGCAGACGCCCGCCTAGGACGCCTCCCCGGGGGTAAAGGAGCCCCAGCAAAAGAAGGAATAACAAAATTCCTTTTAGGCACGGAAGGGCGGGGGACAGAGGCATCGAAGTCAAACTCGCCGCCAAGCATCGACGGTGACGTCCGAGAGGTAACACCGCCAGTATGACCGTCATCGGCCACGCCCCTAGCCCTGCCGGCAACAGAGTGCAAGCACGAGTAGTTCTCAGATGCCACTGTCTCCTCAACGTCCATATGGTCGCCCGAAGGGTAGACATAGTCCCTATCGACTACCTCATCATAATTACCTTCATCGTGGCCGTATAGCCATGGATCCATAGGTTCAGATGAGGAGGGGCATGGACTCGCAGGTTTGGGTGACACAGGGCGTGGGCCCGCAGGTTTGGGTGATGCAGGGCATGGACCCGCAGATTCAGATGAGGCAGGGCGTAGGCCCGCGGGTTCGGAGGAAATGAAGCATAAAGTGACGGTTTGGTCCGGGGTCAGCAGCCTGTACAAGTGAAGGTTGCTCTCTGTAAAAAGGGCGCTGGCTTGTTTACATTCACCCCGACAAGGCCAGGATTTTCATCACTCGGTCACGAGCCAATGGTTTCAAGTTGGAGCCAACAACCCCTAAGAGACCTACCATCAAAAGAAAAGAAATAACTACAGTTAGAAAAACCATAGAAGAAAAGCCGAGTAAAAAGAGAAACCTCTCATGTGTGAGATCAAAGTGAGAATAGTCTTACTTGGGGTGTTGAAGCTAGTGTGTCGGGTGGGCCCAATAAAAGTGAAGAAATGGTTCATCTTCCACGAGCCTCTATATGAAATGGAGCCCTCCACAAGGGAATTTCCTTTATGGGCCACGACTTTCTGGAGCTGGTAGAACCCGGGGGCAGATGTATACGCCCTAAGGGTATATAAGTAATGAACCTCGCTCATAGAAGGCCCTCTAGAATGCACCTGATGGTAAAACACATATAGGCTGCTCAGTGTCACCCAGGAGTTGGGGGACAATTGTAGAGGCGCTAGTTCAAATTAGTTAAGCACTTTGACAAAAAAAGGGTGAAGCGGAAGAGCCCCACTAGATCGGATTATGGAATCACTGAAGGCCATGAACCCTTCTGGCAGTTCAGATGCGCGTTCATCACGCTTTGGGATGACGAACTTGAGGTTTGATGCTAACTGATGAGCCTTTAGCATGTTGGTCAGTTTATTCATGGTGAGGCTGGACCTGCCCGTCTCTTCGAAAGTGTCAGAGGTTCTCTTCGGCATCTCAGGTACCTGGGCAGAGATAGGCAGTTTATGAGTCATGGACTTTCTAAGGATCCTGGAGGACCCCCCACGTGTCCTATATCTACCAGCACTTTGCTTGACCCTAGGGCGTAAGACCGGGGGCAGGGGAGGAAGCGTGGGTGGGATCATCAAAAGGAACTCCGGTTCAACCAATTCATGTCTACCGCCTTCGAAGAAGGGATCCCTATGACCGGGAGACTCGTCACGACAAAAGGAAAAAGGCTCAGGGGGCAAGTTTTCTTCTAGGCAAGCAATTTCAGAAAGGCAATCCTGGAGCATTGATTGTAGCTGGGAAATGTATGTCGCTTGCTGGGGGGAGAAACCTAAACCCACGTCCCTGGTATTGGATTCTAGCTCCTTCTCCAGGTCGCACGCTTTCTGTCTGAGGTAGGACAATCTCCGAAGGTAGAGCGTCCGCATACCCCCACGGTTAGAGGGTCTATGTACGTCGGCCTCCAAGTCAGAAGATGACAACTCAATGAATTCAACATTGGACGGACCTTCGGGACATCGCCTAGATGCCATGGACCAGCTAAGACTCGAGGGCATATATGCGTAAGGGTAACCCTATATCTACAACATGAGTGTAAGGGGGTATAACAAAAGGGCCTATGCATATGTACTTGAAAGGCCATACAAAAAGAATGACAAACTCTGAAGAATGAGTGTTGTACAACCATTAATTCTACCCCCACGTAGTCAATATAAAAAAAAAGAGAAAAAAGAGGAAGGAGGCATACCTGGAGGTATATGTATGAAGCCGAAGGTGTGTAAGGATAGACTTGTGGAGGCGTAGGGTCGGTTGAGCGGAATGCTAGCAAAAAAAAAGCAAAAGAATCAGGAAAAATAATAATAAAAAAAAGAGGATGAATAATTGAAATGGAAGGAAAATTACCTCAAGAATGCTTTTGTGGTGGATGGAACCTTTGAACTCTTGAAAGTGGTTTGGAGGGAATACCACTAGGCTAGGCAAGTTTTGGTGTGGAGAAATGGCTTCAAGCCTTGGGGTATTTATAAGTAAAGTCAAGGCCCCCTAGCCATTGGATTCAAATCCATATGAATGGTGGAGATCAAAGTATGGGTAGCCTTGGGATTCGCGATTGAGAATGATTGGCCCTTATGCAATCTTAGGGATATTCATGGATCCCCCAAAAGTTAGATGGTTTTTGTGTTTCTTTGGACACTATAAAGAAACACAACTTCAAGACTCACTTTGTGTTTCTTCAAGCGACATTGGGTAGCGCTCCAAGGTTGAGTCCACCGAAGTTGGCCGTACACATCAAACAAGAGAAAAAGAAAGAGTCTACAAACACACTTAAAAGTGTACTTATAGACTCGGGGGCAAGTGTAAATGTCGAGTAATATCCTAAGAAATATTTGAAATGGTGTCCATTCTTGTAGGCTTTCCAAGGTCCAATGTGCCCATGCCAGGGTGATAAGCTAAAGTGTTGAGATGCATAGACACATGCATCCGAGCATAAGTCTTCAGGGGCTGTCATGTGAGGGACTCGCCATGCAAGGTGTCACGGGCCGCCAACTTCGATACTCGAATTGACGGAACGTGCGACACTTGTTAGTGCTCTTAGCTAGCAAGTCAACCTAGAATTCATACCTGTGGCAAACAAACTCATTGGTTAGCCACGTTACAAGTCTCACACAAGTAAGGGAAATTATGAAGCGGGAGCAAGCACAGGGCAAGCTATCCAGAGACAACATCCCACACAACAATTAGAGCATACAACACAGTCAAGTGGCACGCAATGGCCCAGCGAAGGTAACAAACAAGCAACACATACACAAAGGGACATGGAAAAGCACCGCTTTATTCATATAAGGCCTTGATAGGGCAAGGGAGTACACAGCTTAAGCCCCTATCTGCTGGTGGCCATGGTGCTTCCTTAAGTCACCAGGTCACCCCTCTTAAGGAGCTTTCTAAGGAAATGAAGTCTTCCCAGGAACATATATGATTTTTGCCTGGGAGACATATGCATAATTACAAAAGTGCCATCCCCTACCCATGAGGTTACTTGGTGCAAGACTTGACTAATGATCAAGCACCAAGGCATGCTCATATATACAAAATGGCCCCCTGAAGGTGTGTCATGACGCAGCACGTCACACTCTCCCCCACTTAAATCTTTGGCGTCCTCGACGAACCTGCCCCTTGCTGATCTTCAATCTTCTGCGTATGCTTGTGCAAGTCCTTCGCCCTTTCCCAGCAAATTTCTTCATCTCTGAGCCCTTTCCACTTCACCAGACACTCTTTCTTCTTCTTTCTGTCCACGACCACGGTCCTCTCTACTAGGATTTCTTCAAGTTGTCTGCTACTTCGTGGCTTGACACTGACTCCTTCTCTAGTAGACTGGTTGTGCGCTAGATCTTCTGGATCTTTGTGATACGGCTTGAGGTTGCTGACGTGCAAGACTGGGTGTATCTTCATCCATTATGGTAAGCTGACTTTGTAGGAGGTCAAGCCCACTTTCGAGATGACTGGAACAGGACCCTCGTATTTGCGGACGAGTCTGATGTCCTTATTCCCTCGGAATCTCAATTTTTCGGGCCTCAGCTTGATCATCACTAAGTCGCCTGCTTTGAATTCCAGCGGTCGTCTCTTTTGATCTGCCCACTTCTTCATTCTCTTTGATGCCTTCTCCAGATAGGCTCGGGCAATCTCAGTGGTTTTCTTCCAGTCTTTCATGAAATTAAAGGCTCTTGGATTTCTTCCTCGATACTCATCCACTGTGTGGGGTAACAGCAGTTGCTGACCGTTAACAACTTCAAAAGCGCTCTTGTTTGACGAAGAACTCTTCTGAGAGTTGAAACAAAATTGAGCTATGTCTAGTAGTTGCGGCCAATTCTTTTGGTTGGCACTGACGAAATGCCGCAAGTACTCTTCCAACTTCCCATTGAATCTTTCAGTCTGTCCGTCTGTTTGAGGATGGTAGCTCGAGGAAATATTTAGTTGTGACCCCAAAAGGTTGAATAACTCGGACCAAAAGGTCCCTATGAATCTCCCATCACGGTCGCTAACTATATTTTGGGGTACTCCCCAATACTTAACTACATACTTGAAGAAAAGTCTCGCTGTCTCTTCTGCCGAGCAATATTTCAACATCGGTATGAAGGTTGCATACTTTGAAAATCTGTCCACGATCACCAAGATCGCACTCAAGTCTCCTGTCTTCGGTAAACTAGTAATGAAGTCAAGCGACACACTCTCCCATGGTCGGCTTGGGACTAACAAAGGTTCCAACAACCCTGGCGTCTTGTGTCTCTCCACTTTGTCTTGCTGGCAGGTGAGACAGGTCTTGGTATACTCCATGATATCATCGCGCATTTGTGGCCAGTAGTACCCCTGCTTCAATAGGGCATGAGTTCTTTGCCACCCTGGATGACCCGCCCACAAGGTGTCATGACACTCACTCATTAGTGTCCTCCGCAAATCTCCCGTCTTTGGAACATATAAGCGGCCACCGACCCACAAAAGATCGTCTTCTACCCAAAATTGGCGAGTCTTCCCCTCTTTTGCGAGATTCATGATGGTCTTCACCACCGGGTCTTTCACCAGGTTCTCCTTAATGCGCTCTTGGAGTGGAGTGGTCACCATGCTAGCTGACATATTTGCTAGCAATTTTAGAGCCGCTAACTCAGCTTTGCGACTCAGGGCATCAGCTACCTGGTTTAGACGGCCCGCCTTGTGTTCGAAATGAAAGTCGAATTCTGCTATGAACTCCTGCCATCGTGCTTGTCTAGGGGTAAGCTTTGGCTGGGTGAGGAAATGACTCACCGCGGCATTATCTGTTTTCACCATAAACTTCGACCCCAACAAGTAGTGCCTCCACACTCGTAGACAATGAATTACTGCGAGAAGCTCATTCTCTTGTGCAGTGTACCGCCTCTCTACCTCCGTAAGTTTGCGGCTTTCATAAGCTACGGGGTGGCCCTCTTGTACAAGTACCCCTCCCAAAGTGTAATCAGACGCGTCTGTCTGCACTTCGAAGGGCCTACTGACATCTGGTAAGGCGAGGACAGGATCTCGCATCATGGCTTCCTTCAGACTCTTAAATGCTTCGACACACCTATCGGTCCACGTCCAAGTTACACCCTTCTTCAACAACTCGGTCAAGGGTGCGCCCTTCTTGAATAGTCTTCCACAAATCTTTGATAATAGTTGGCTAAACCAAGGAAAGAGCGTAATTTCTTCAAATTGGTGGGGGCCTTCCATTCTTGAATGGCCCGCACCTTCTCTAGATCCATGCGGATCCGACCACGTTCTACTATGTGGCCTAGGAACTTAATTCTCTCTTGTACGAAGGAGCACTTTTCTCGCTTCACATAGAGTTGGTTCTCTCTCAATTTCTGAAACACTTGAGATAAGTGTCGTTGATGTTCTTTTATTGTGGAGCTATAGACTACCACAAACTTGTCTAGGTATTCCTGGAAAACTTGGTTCATCAACGTACAAAATGTGGCTGATGCGTTTGTCAACCCAAATGGCATGACTCGGAACTCGAATGCTCCATATCGCGTCACACACGTTGTCTTCGGCTCATCCCCTTCTGCTATCCGCACTTGATAGTAGCCTGATCTCAAGTCCAGTTTCGTAAAGAATTTCGCTCCACTCAACTGGTCGAATAAGTCGGCGATCAAGGGGATGGGGTACGTATTACACACTGTCACCTTATTGAGAGCCCGATAATCAATGCATAGTCTCAAGCTCCAGTCGTGCTTCTTCTGAAATAGCACGGGCGCACCAAATGGTGCCTTCAATGGTCTGATGAAGCCTGCCTCTAGTAATTCCTTCAACTGCTTCCTCAGTTTTTCTAGTTCAGGGGGTGCCATCCTATAGGCCGCCTTTGTAGGTGGTTTGGCTCCCGGCACCAGCTCAATCTGGTGATCAATCCATCTTCTAGGTGGTAAGGCTCTGGGGAGTTAATCCGGCATAACATCCCCATACTTCTTCAAGACCATTCAAATTTCTGGTGGGATGACTTCATCCACCGGATCCTCGTATACTGTGGGTAGGATAATATACATGGGCTCTTGTCTTCTCATGCCCTTCTTCAATTGTAAGGCTGACAACAACTTGGTTTTTGGGGGCTGCTCTACTTTAGCAGGCACCACTGCAGGTGTCTCCCCCAATTATGAGTAAGCTTCCCGTAGTTGGGATGGGAATGGCTCCCTTTTCCGTAAGGAAGTCCATACCCAATATCACATCAAAGTCGTCCATTCGCACGACCACCAAGTCATTCTGCCCCTCCCACGAGTCGATCTTCATGTTCACCTTTTTAGCCACGCCGGTTGTGGCCAAGGCTTTTGAGTTAACCACTTTCATGCAGCCATGGTCCTTCTCCCATTTCAGTCCCAGACGTTTAGCTTCGATCTCTGAAATGAAGTTGTGAGTGGCACCCGTGTCGATCATCAAACTTCCGGCCATTTTACCGTTTAGAGTGGCGTCCACATACATTAGTCCCTTTCCAAGGGTCTTCTTCACTTTCGCACCGTGTTTCTTGAGAGCATTCAGCATCCGGAGGGCACCCATGTGCGTATACTCCTCCTCCTCCTCTTCGTTGGTTTGTTCCCCTTGGGCAAATGACGCCTGGAGGGCACTCATCTTGGATTTGTGAGGACACTCTATCGACTTATGAGGCCCGGTACAGATCCAACATGTAAAAGGCTTCTTGAACGGGGGGTTACTACCTTTGCTAGGAGAGTTAGACTCCACACTCCTTTTCTCTCCTCCCCCACTCTTGCTCTGCCAAGACTTCCCAAACTTTTTACTCCCAACATTACTTCCATTAGTCGACGGATTGGTCTTCTTGGATTGAATGTTCCCTGATGAGTAATTAGTCAGTCGTTCGGCAGCAGCTTGAGCAGTGGCTAGGTCAGCCACTCGTTGTCTCTTGAGCTCTTGCTTTGCCCAAGGCTTCAAACCTTATAAAAACGCGAAGAGTTTGTCCACTTCGAACATGTCTTTGATATCCAGCATCAACCCAGAGAATTTCTTCACGTATTCTCGGATTGTTCCAGTGTGCTTCAGCTCTCTCAACTGGCATTGAGCTATGTAGGCAACATTTTCAGGGAGAAACTGCGTCTTCAACTCTCTCTTTAGATCTTCCCATGTTGCTATGGTGCATCTGCCGTTCTGAATGTCGTCGTACTTCATCCTCCACCACACTTTGGCATCTGCAGACAAGTACATCGTTGCCATGGCGACCTTTCCATCTTCTGATTTAGCTCTCACGGCTCTAAAGTAATGCTCCATATCAAAAACGAAGTTCTCTAAGTCCCTCGCGTCTCTAGCCCCACCGTAGGGCCTCGGCTCAGGGACTTTTACTCTCCCATATTCCATGCCAATGGGTCCAGTTGCAGGCTGATTCCCAACCGCCCTCATGGTGAGGTTCAGCTTGGTGTTGATCTCCAACATCTCATCCTTCAATGCCTCAATTGACCCCCTACAATTCTCTACGAGATCATTTAATGCTTTTTGTAGGTCCTTCATCGCTCGCTCCACTACCTTAATATGTTCCTCCCTCTGAGGACTATTGGATGTTCTTGAAAGGTTCTCCCTTCGCTCGATTGCAGTAATCTAGGCTTGTAGATTGGTCGTATCTCGCTCCAACACAGCCACACGGTTTTGTGTGTTAGTCGTCTCCGGCTCTAGCCTGACAGAGCTAAGATCCCTGACTCTTTCGTCCAAGCCGTCTAGCTCTCCAACGCGCCTCTCAAGCGCTTCAATCCTTTGAGTGTTGCTCACCATCTTGCAGGGTCACCAAGCTTTCTCAAACCTGGCTCTGATACCAATTGTCACGGGCCGCCAACTTCGATACTCGAATTGACGGAACGTGCGACACTTGTTAGCGCTCTTAGCTAGCAAGTCAGCCTAGAATTCACACCTGCGGCAAGCAAACTCAATGGTTAGCCACGTTACAAGTATCACACAAGGAAGGGAAATTATGAAGCGGGAGCAAGCACGAGGCAAGCTATCCAGAGACAACATCCCACACAAAAATGGTAACGCCCTACTTCCTTAGAGCCGTTACTAAGTGAGTTTAAAAACGTGCATTCAACTCGCTAATCGAGGTTTTAGGTCAAACAGTGTAATTAAGCCATAAATAGAGGAAAAACTTTAGAAACAACTCCATTTCATCGAAAATCATAAAAGTTTAACACTTGGGATCCCAAAATACAGTTTAGAAACATTTACAACATATAAATTGAACCAAGTCGACTAAACGACAAAATCTAGGTTTATTTACAAACATCTCCCAAAATCCACTGGCCGTGGCAGCCAAGCTGGCCAAACATGTACACGCTGCCTCATGCCTGCTACATTCATGGTTGGTTGGCCTTCTCTTTACCCTTACCTGCACCACATAGCATCTGTGAGCCGAAGCCCAGCAAGAAAACCCACAAACAGATAACATATGCAACACATATATCAAGCATATAAACAGGCCACCAATGGGCTAAACACATACGGCTTAGCCGTCCCAGGCGTTTACCGAGCCCTGGGTTCGCGGACCACGCCGTGAGGATATCCCAGGTATCCTTTTAGGGACTCGCCCTGGAAACTCGTACTCCACGTGCTCAACGCTGCTCCCGGCCCCTTGCCATACTCGGCCTTGCACTCAACGTGCCTAACGTCGTTCCTGGCCCTTTTCCGTTTCCGGCCTCTGTTGTCCTCGGCCTACATCGTTCCCGGCTCTTGCCGATCATTCACATAATAGCATTCATAGCATAACAAGCAAATATAGAATTCTAGCAAATTCAGTCATAGGGCTACGCCCTGCAATTCAAACACATTGGGCTCAGCCCTGCATACAAGCTCTATGGGAATAAGGGTTTTCTTACCTGAGTCCCGAGCTCTCCGAGCACCGATGTCCTGAGCACAGTCCTCTAACTTGAGCCTCGTTGAAACCCTAGTCACAACACATTAACAATATCCATCCATCAAATTCTAATCCGATAAATAACTTTGAGCCATAACCCTAACCTCCGGGACTTTGAATTCTATCAATCCGGGTGATTAAATCCATCCCGAGCCTTACCCATCGAGTTCCCAATCCTAAACACCCTTAAAAACACAAACTGGCACCAAGAGCCGCGGCCCTACCCTCAAGCGTCGCGGCTAGCCTCGAAACAGAGGCTAGCATCCCACTGACACCCACACGGGCCGCGACACGCACACTAAGCGCCGCGGCGCGCATGAACTTCTCGGCCTCCCATGGCCGCGCGCGCACACGGGCCGCGACGCTCCCCTCCTAGGGCCGCGGCCCTCACCTCCGAACCCAGAATTCTTCACCAACTTTCTATATTTTCCTCTAGCCAATTCACCCTAAAACTTAGCTAACAATCCCTGATAATTAACACAAACATTCCAGCTCAATATCAACATCAAAACCCCATTGAATCCTGCTCCAAAGCTCAACTAAAACACTCAAGACAGATCAAACTTAACCAACATACAAACTCTAGCAAACCAGCAACAAATCTAAACATAATCTTTATAATTAAGGCTTACCTTTGCTGGATTAAGCTTCAGAACTAGTTCCCTATGCTTCAATCTTCAAGCTTCAAGCTCCCTTAAATCCCCAGCTGCAATCCCTTAGCTTTAAGTTGGTTTCCCCAAAGTTTTCCTTGAGTTTTCGTTAGAGAGTGAAGAGAGAAAAGGATAAGAACCTATCTTCAGCTGGAAGGAAAAATAGGTGTCGGTTTCTACAAGCCCCTAAATGGTCCTTCCTTTTTGTTTTATTTAACTTAATCTATGTGGTTACCTCAAGGCTCGGGGTGCCAAAAACGTCCCCGAGGGCAAAATGGTAAATTTCCCCAATATTCCCTGCTAGACATTCTATCATCAAATATATCTCCAAATATTTATTTTCATAACCCGATAACCCCTTATAATAACTAATACCCAAATTACCCCTCGACTCACCCCGAGTCGGATTCTCAACCCCGTTGTGACTTCCTGGCTAACCGCTCCCCAGGACTGTCTCGGATCGTGCTGCACAGTCATATCGCATATATATAGCATTATCAGATATATACCCCTAATATCAGGGCGGGGCCCACATGCACATTTAACTTAACTAAACATGCATCATTATCATATATACACGTTAATTCATATATCAACATATTAAATCATTTATCGCCCTCCAGGCACACTAATCAAGGCCTTAAGCTCTATTAGCAAATTCGGGTCGTTACAACTATCCCCTCCTTACAGAAATTTCGTCCTCGAAATTACCTGAACAACTCGGGATACCGCTCCCTCATCTCTGACTCAAGCTCCCATGTCGCCTCCTCAACCTTGCTGTTTCTCCACAGCACTTTCACCAAGGTGATGGTTTTGCTCTGCAAGACTTTATCCTTCCGGTCAAGAATCTGAACCGACTTCTCCTCATAGGAAAAATCCTGATCAAGCTCCAGATTCTCAAAACTTAGAACATGCGTCGAATTGGACATATACTTCTGGAGCATGGATACATGGAAAACATCATGAGCCCCTGATAAAGCTGGAGGCATCGCTAATCTGTAAGCTACCTCTCCAACCCGTTCCAGAATCTCAAAGGGGCCAATATACCTAGGGCTCAACTTGCCCCAAACACCAAACCGTTTCACACCCCTCATGGGTGAAACCCTAAGGAACACATGGTCACCAACCTGAAATTCCACGCTCCTGCGTTTCAGGTCTGAATAACTTTTCTGTCGACTTTGGGAGGCAAGCATACGCACTCTAATCTTCTCAATCGCCTCATTGGTACTCTGAACCATCTTAGGACCCAGATATCTCCTCTCACCTGCCTCATCCCAATGAACATGTGATCTGCACTTTCTTCCATAAAGCATCTCGTATGGAGCCACTCCAATAGTCGCCTGATAATTATTGTTGTACGAGAACTTGATCAAAGGGAGATACTTACTCCACGATCCCCCAAAATCAAGCACACAGGCTCGCAGCATATCCTCCAATATCTGAATCATCCTCTCAGACTGCCCATCCGTTTGAGGATGATAAGCGATACTAAACCGTAACTGCATGCCCATAGCCTTCTGCAGACTCTCCAAAAACTTGGAAGTAAAGGTGGGGTCTCTGTCGGATACTATCGACCTCTGAGCCCAACGAAGTCGAACAATCTCTTTCACATACAACTCAGCGTACTGCTCCACAGTACAAGTTGTCCTAACAGGAAAAGAATGGGCGGACTTGGTATACCAATCCACAATCACCCACACCGAGTCATGCTGTCCTACAGTCCTTGGCAAACCAACCACAAAGTCCATAGTGATATCTTCCCACTTCCATTCTGGGATCCCCAAAGGCTGCAACAACCTTGCTGGCCTCTGGTGCTCAGCCTAAACCTGCTGGCAAGTTAAGCACTTGGCCACATACTCCACCACATTCCTCTTCATGCCCGACCACCAATACCGAGCTCTCAAGTCCTGGTACATCTTCATCGTACCCGGGTGCAAAGAATAGGGAGTGGTATGCGATTCATCTAGGATCTCTCGCCAGATATCAAAATCCATCGGAACACAGATCCGACCCTTGTACTTTAATAACCCCATCTCTGAAATGAAAAAGTCCTTAGTCACTCCGACTAAGGCACCTTCCCTATGACCTCTCAACTGAGAATCTTTCCCTTGCGCTTCCTTAATCCTCTCAAGGAGTGTAGACTGAAGAGTAATGTTGGCCAACTGTCCAACCACCAACTCTATACCTGCTCTGGTCATCTCCTCAGCTAACTTGTCAGATATCTGCCTCGAACTAAACAACTGTCCTGGGCCTTTCCGACTCAATGCATCAGCCACTACATTAGCCTTCCCAGGATGGTATAGGATATCACAATCATAATCCTTAACCAACTACAGCCACCGCCTCTGGCGCATATTCAGGTCCTTCTGAGTAAAGAAATACTTTAGGCTCTTATGGTCGGTGTATATCTCACACTTCTCACCATAAAGATAATGCCTCCAAATCTTAAGTGCAAACACCACCGCTGCCAACTCCAGGTCATGCGTAGGATATCTCTGCTCATACTCCTTTATCTGCCTCGATGCATAGGCTATCACCTTACCAGCTTGCATCAACACGCACCCCAAACCCTGTCTGGATGCATCATAGTAAACCACAAACTTTTCATTCTCTGTTGGAAAGCTTAACACTGGCACAGTGATCAGCCGCCGCTTCAACTCCTTAAAACTGTTCTCACATCTGTCCGTCCAGACATACCTTCTCTTCTTCTTTGTCAGCTCTATCAATGGCGTAGCTATTCCGGAGAACCCCTCAACAAACCGCCGATAATACCCTACTAAACCTAGAAAGCTTCTCACTTCAGGAACATTGCTCGGTCTAGGCCAATCTCTGACCGCCTCAATCTTACTTGGGTCAACCAGAATCCCCTCCTTACTGACAATATGGCCCAGAAATGTAACTTGTGGCAACTAGAACTCACACTTACTGAACTTAGCATATAACTTATGCTCTCTCAACCGCTGTAAAACCAACCGCAGACGCTGCTCATGCTCTACCTATGACTGAGAATATACCAAGATGTCATCGTTGAACACAATTACAAACTTGTCCAAATAATCCTTAAAAACCCTATTCATCATGTCCATGAAGGCTGCTGGGGCATTGGTTAATCCAAAGGACATAACTAGGAATTCATAGTGTCCATACCTCGTTTGGAAAGCGGTCTTTGGTATGTCCTCCTCTTAAATCCTTAACTGATGGTAACCTGATCGGAGATCTATCTTGGAAAACACTGTTCTTCCCTAAAGCTGATCAAATAAATCGTCGATCCTAGGCAGTGAATACTTGTTCTTAATGGTTAACTTATTTAGCTCCTTATAATCAATACACATCCTAAGGGATCCATCCTTCTTCTTAACGAACAACATTGGAGCACCCCATGGCGAGAAACTCGGTCTGATAAACTCCAAATCAAGTAACTCCTGCAACTGAATCTTCAACTCCTTTAACTCCGCTGGAGCCATTCTATAAGGTGTCCTAGATACTGGCTCCACCCCTGGTACGAACTCTATAACAAAGTTAATCTCCAGCTGCGGCGGCAACCCTGGCAAATCTGCTGAAAACAAATCCGAAAACTCACACCCCAATCTAGTCTCACCCGGTCCAACCGACACCACCCTAGAGGTATCCACAACGCTCACTAGGAATCCTATGCAACCTTCCTGCATCAGGTCACTAGCCCTCAACGCTGAAATCATTGGTACTCGCGGTCCACTAACTGTCCCCACAAACACAAAGGGTACCTCCCCTTCTGGTTCAAAAGTCACCATTCTGCGCTTGCAGTCAATCGTTGCCCCATACCTTGATAACCAATCCATTCCTAAAATCATATCAACAGACGGTTCCCTACCATCTACCTCTACTGGCAATGCTTTAATCCATTTCCTAGAGATTACCAGTTCTCCTGTTGGCAACAAAGTCTGAAATCCCCTAGCATACACACCACGAGGTCTACAAAGCTGATCTATCACTCTGGCAGATACAAATGAATGGGTAGCCCCCGAATCAAACAATGCAGTATACAGAGAATCAGCCCTAGAGATTTGACCTGTCACAACTGAGGGGCTAGCCTCCGCCTCAGTCTGTGTCAAAGTGAATACCCTGGCAGGAGCAAGACTATCACTCTGCTTCTGCTCCTCCTTCTTAACTTGAGGGCAATCCCTCTTCAGATGACTGGCACTTCCACAAACAAAGCAGGCCCTGATCCTGCACTCACCCTGATGTCGTCGTCTGCACCGCAGACACACTGGAAAACTCCTCCAGTTGTCACTGCCACCCTGACGGTCAGTGGAAGCACCCCGTGCCCTCCTATCTGAACTGGGAGGAACAAAGGAATCTGGGGCCTTCCTCTTCTGCTCACCAAAACCACCACTACGACTGAATCCAACAAAAGGAGGCACTGTCCTCCTGGCATCGCGCCTAACAACGCTTTCCTACTAGATCTGATCCTCAGCCCTCTCAGCAGTAAGGGCCTTGTCCACTACCTGGCCATAAGTAGTAGTCTCTGGATCCAAAGTAATATTCACATCGCGGGTGATCATAATGTTCAACCCCCGCACAAACCTGTTCCTTCTTGCCGCATCAGTCGGCACTAAATCTGGCGCAAATTTTGCCAATCTGTCAAACTTTATAGCATACTCCGTCACTGTCGACCGGTTCTGAGTCAGGTTGATAAACTCATCAACCTTCGCAGCTCGAACTGCCACATTGTAATACTTCTCATTAAATAAGTTTCTGAACTCTTCCCAGGTCATAACTGATACATCCCTTCTCTGAACCACCACGTCCCACCAGATGCGGGCATCCTCTCTAAACATGTAGCTGGCACAGGCTACCCTCTCATTCCCCTGAACTCTCATAAAATCCAGAATTGAGGAGACCATATTCATCCACTGCTCTACCCGCAGTGGGTCCGATCCACCCTCGAAGGTGGGAGGATGCTGTTTCCTGAACCTCTCATACAAAGGTTCCCACTTATTCTCGTCAGTAGACTGCACTGGCACTGGCGTTGCAACCTGCTGCACTGGCAGCCCAGTAACCTGAGGCAGGGCCTACTGCCGCAACTCTTCCTTTGTTCGCTGCAGTCTTGCTTCCATCTAGGCAAACATCTCTTGCCAATTCTGTGGGGCAGGTGGAGGGTCCTGACCACGGTTGTCATCCTCGGCCCTACTGCCGCGGAGTCTAGCTGATTGCCGAGGCATCTCAACAAATATGCCTGCAACCAACGACGCCTCCCAACAGGCATGATAACAACATCAAAAACCACCTCCCAAACACATCAGTCGTCCACAAACAATAACTCATATAACATATAACACACAACGAGCCATGCCCTATCATCATGCATATGTTAACTCGTTCATCATGCTCTATATAAGATAAGCAGGCAAACAGGTCATTTAAACACATATTCAAGCATATTAGTCAATCTTACCAACCAACCCTGAGTCGAGCTTGTCACTGACAGCGAGTGTACATGTTCGGTCAATCTCCAGAACCAATAACCTTGGCTCGCTCTGATACCAAGTTGTAACGCCTTACTTCCTTAGAGCCGTTACTAAGCGAGTTTAAAAACGTGCATTCAACTCGCTAATCGAGGTTTTAGGTCAAACAGTGTAATTAAGCCATAAACAGAGGAAAAACTTTAGAAACAACTCCATTTCATCGAAAATCATAAAAGTTTAACAATTGGGATCCCAAAATACAGTTTAGAAACATTTACAACATATAAATTGAACCAAGTCGACTAAACGACAAAATCTAGGTTTATTTACAAACATCTCCCAAAATCCACTGGCCGTGGCAGCCAGGCCGGCCAAACATGTACACGCCGCCTCATGCCTGCTACACTCATGGTTGGTTGGCCTTCTCTTTACCCTTACCTGCACCACAGAGCATCTATGAGCCGAAGCCCAGCAAGAAAACCCACAAACAGATAACATATGCAACTCATATATCAAGCATATAAACAGGCCACCAATGGGCTAAACACATACGGCCTAGCCGTCCCAGGCGTTTACCAAGCCCTGGGTTCGCGAACCACGCCGTGAGGATATCCCAGGTATCCTATTAGGGACTCGCCCTGGCAACTCGCACTCCATGTGCTCAACGCTGCTCCCGGCCCCTTGCCGTACTCGGCCTTTCACCCAACGTGCCTAACGTCGTTCCCGGCCCTTTGCCATTTCCGGCCTTTGCTATTCTCGGCCTACACCGTTCCCGGCTCTTGCCGATCATTCACATAATAGCATTCATAGCATAACAAGCAAATACAGAATTCTAGCAAATTCAGTCATAGGGCTACGCCCTGCAATTCAAACACATTGGACTCAGCCCTGCATACCAGTTCTATTCAGACACATTGGGCTCAGCCCTGCATACAAGCTCTATGAGAACAAGGGTTTTCTTACCTGAGTCCTGAGCTCTCCGAGCACCGATTTCCCGAGCACAGTCCTCTAACTTGAGCCTCGCTGAAACCCTAGTCACAACACATTAACAATATCCATTCATCAAATTCTAATCCGATAAATAACTTTGAGCCATAACCCTAACCTCCGGGACTTTGAATTCTATCAATCCGGGTAATTAAATCCATCCCGAGCCTTACCCATCGAGTTCCCAAGCCTAAACACCCTTAAAAACACAAACTGGCACCAAGAGCCGCGACCCTACCCTCAAGCGTCGCGGCTAGTCTCGAAATAGAGGCTAGCATCCCACTGACACCCACACGGGCCGCGGCACGCACACCAAGCGCCACGGCACGCATGAACTTCTCGGCCTCCCATGGCCGCGCGCACACACGGACCGCGGCGCGCCCCCCCTAGGGCCGCGGCCCTCACCTCCGAACCCAGAATTCTTCACCAACTTTCTATATTTTCCTCTAGCCAATTCACCCTAAAACTTAGCTAACAATCCCTGATAATTAACACAAACATTCCAGCTCAATATCAACATCAAAACCCCATTGAATCCTGCTCCAAAGCTCAACTAAAACACTCAAGACAGATTAAACTTAACCAACATACAAACTCTAGAAAACCAGCAGCAAATCAAAACATAATCTTTATAATTAAGGCTTACCCTTGCTGGATTAAGCTTCAGAATCAGTTCCCTATGCTCCAATCTTCAAGCTTCAAGCTCCCTTAAATCCCCAGCTGCAATCCCTTAGCTTTAAGTTGGTTTCCCCAAAGTTTTCCTTGAGTTTTCCTTAGAGAGTGAAGAGAGAAAAAGATAAGAACCTATCTTCAGCTGGAAGGAAAAATAGGTGTCAGTTTCTACAAGCCCCTAAATGGTCCTTCCTTTTTGTTTTATTTAACTTAATCTTTGTGGTTACCTCAAGGCTCGGGGTGCCAAAAACGTCCCTGAGGGCAAAACGGTAAATTTCCCCAATATTCCCTCCTAGTCATTCTATCCTCAAATATATCTCCAAATATTTATTTTCATAACCCGATAACCCCTTATAATAATTAACACCCAAATTACCCCTCGACTCACCCCGAGTCAGATTCTCAACCTCGTTGTGACTTCTTGGCTAACCGCTCCCCAGGACTGTCTCGGATCGTGCTGCACATTCATATCACATATATATAACATTATCACATATATACCCCTAATATCCAGGCGGGGCCTACATGCACATTTAACTCAACTAAACATGCATCATTATCATATATACACGTTAATTCATATATCAACATATTAAATCATTTATCGCCCTCCAGGCACACTTATCAAGGCCCTAAGCCCTATTAGCAAATTCGGATCGTTACAACAATTAGAGCATACAACACAGTCAAGTGGCACGCAATGGCCCAACGAAGGTAACAAACAAGAAGCACATAGACCGTAAAGAAATCATACACAAAGGGACATGGCAAAGCATCGTTTTATTCATATAAGGCCTTGATAGGGCAAGGGAGTACACAACTTAAGCCCCTATCTGCTGGTGGCCATGGTGCTTCCTTAAGTCACCAGGTCACCCCCCCCCCCCCCCCCCCCCCCCCCCCCCTTAAGGAGCTTTCTAATGAAATGAAGTCTTCCCAGGAACATATATGATTTTGCTTGGGAGACATATGCATAATTACAAAAGTGCCATCCCCCTACCCATGAGGTTACTTGGTGCAAGACTTGACTAATGATCAAGCACCAAGGCATGCTCATATATACAAAATGGCCCCTGGAGGTGTGTCATGATGCATCATGTCACACAAGGCTACCCTATGTCTCGCTATGCGAGGTTGCCTTGTGCCACGCCGTGTGAGCCTCCCGTGCGCACCCTAGTACCCAAACATGGGTACCCCGAGGCATCACCCTCGCTATGCGAGGGTCAAGGCAAGCCTCCCGCGTGCACTCTAGTACTCGACCATGGGTACCCCGAGGCATCACCCTCACTATGTGAGGGTCAAGGAAAGCCTCCCGCGCGCACCCTAGTACCCGACCATGGGTACCCCGAGGCATCACCCTCGCTATGTGAGGGTCAGAGTAAGCCTCCCGCGCACACCCTAGTACCCGACCATGGGTACCCCGAGGCATCACCCTCGCTATGCGAGGGTCAAGGCAAGCCTCCCGCACGCCGCGTCTTCGCAAAGCATCGTACCCAGCCGCCGTGTGATCCGCCTAGGCTAGCCTCACTATGCGAGGGAGCAGCCCCGCTGCTTCTCACAGGTTCCACGCCCATGGGCGCATGCGTCTGCACCATTGGCCACCCTCGCTACTTCTCATGTTTGGAGCCTCCTCGATATATGGAACACCCCCCGCGCCTTGGTTTCCCATGACATGTATAGTTCGGAGCCTCCTCGATATATGCATGAGGAACACTTGGAAACACCAAACGGGTATGTCAAATGATCATTAGGTGCTAAACATGAATTGATGAGGTCGACTGGGTACAAGGTACGTACACTGATATAGGATGTACGATCATGAAGGGGTCAGAGGCGTGGCCCTGTCATCTGCGTCTAACGAGTAGTGGCGGTATGAACTTGTACGGAGAGTGGAGGCACTACCTGAGCACCCCCGACAATATTCTAGAGTCCACAGTACGATGTCCTGCACCACTACTTGGGCATTATCAGGGTAGACACCACTATGTTCTGAGCCACTACCCTGACCCTGTACCTGCATACGTCCACGTCCCCTGGGACCTACTTGTATTAGGGGCCAATAGAGCCCACCTATAAATAGGTTTCAACCCCTCAGGTTAAGGGGTTGGAAAACTGATTGTATGAGGAGACATTTAAGAAATATATGATCTTTGTTCCATTGTAGTTCTGATTTTTTCTGTTGATTCAAGTTCTTTCCATCTGATTCTTAGCTATCCTTAGTATAAAAATCTGAGTTTTCTAACCTTTAATTTTTGACGAGTTCTTACCGTCAACAGGCTCCAAAACTTAGTTTAAAATGCTTTAATCTCTTTGGTTAACACTAATGACGGATCCTACACTATTTAATGGGTTCATTTTAGATTTTGGTAAACTGATCACTCTCTACTCTCACTCTTTAACTCACAAAGATTACTAGTTTTTCCAAAGATCTTCATCAAGAAAGCTTGACTTATTTGAAGACCAAGGCTTGTTAATCTCAAGACTCATTTCACCACTGTAGTAGCTTCAAGCAATCTCTTATGGGAGTCTAGGAATAAAGTTTTTTAGACAACAATTATATTGTGTCAAGCCTTCATGTTTATCCCCATTGATTTATTACATTAAATCATAACTTTATGATTTTATGTAACTAGGGTTTCTCTTAAGAAATGTCATATTTTTCCCTTGTCTCAAGTTGTGTTATTCTTCCATTGTTTATGAGATTATCTAGAGTTCAATTCCTTTGAATTATCATATTAACTTTGTGATAATAAGATATACTTCCAACAATTAAAAAACTCTATCCCCAAACCCTATATTTATATTCTAAGATTGTTTATATCTAAGGCTCTTGTTTCAAATCTCTAACCAAACACCATGGAAGAAAGTTCATCTATCTTAGTCCTTAAGTTCATGTCCCAAGATCTAGTTAGGCTAGATCGTTTTGATGGCTCTAACTTTATTTGATGGTGACAAGACCAAGTGTTGGTTTTTATTGATCAAATCATAGATTATACGCAGTGGAACAACAATCAAATTGTTAATTTAATCCCACAAGATTTCTAGATCTACTTCTTCACATGCATATATATATTGAATCAAAGACATGAATAGAAAAATTACCTCAGGTCCTTCCTTGCTACTATCTTTTTGTTGGAAAAATCCTTGAGATCTCATACCAAGATCTTCTAAAATGTTCTCAGCACACAAAGAACGAGTGTGGGCTCGCTATACAAAATATTAGGCAAAATCTATTTATCAGATGTTCTCAACACATGAGATCTGATAAAATTTGGACCTAGATTTTGTGAAGAACAGTGACTTTTGTTTGTATCACTGTTCTCTTTCTCTGAGAGAGATTTCAAGATATTTTTCTATCTCTGAAAAGTTACGTTCTGAAAAACTGATATCCTATATTTAATATATCCAATATATTAAAAATCAAATATTAGTTATTTTAAACAATTTGAAAATAACTAATCAGTTATCAGATTTTGTTTAAATAATAATATTTTAATCATATTAAAATATCTCATTATTTATTTAATATTTAAATAACTAAAATTATGGAACCAAGAAACTGCTCAAAGTCTCTTAGGCGTGTAGCACAGTGACTGTGCACTGTGCTACACGTGTACCACATGCCAGGGATGGCATGTGATTTTTCCCAATTTTTATTATTATTTAAATACCAAAAATCCCAAAAATAAATTAATTCAAAATTAATTATATTTTGTTAAATAAAATAAATAATTAATTACACATAATTATACAATAATTATGTTTGATGCATAGAAAAATATTTTACTTATCAAATAAGTCATTTTTGCCCATTTTTGTATTTACCTTTGTCAGTGTTTGTTTGAGCCATTTCGGGGACCATGGACCTATAACATTAAGCTCCAATAAATTGAAACTAAATAATTAAACTCTTTAATTATAATAGTTAATTTATTAATTCTAATATTTCTCCACTATAAATTCAGAATTGCACTCTTTATGTTATAGATATACTTTTACAGAAATCTTATCTTAAGTCGTCCATTGATATAACCATCTTACAATAGTTCAACCCTCTAATTAATTATTTCATAAATTAGAATGGAAGAATTACCATTTTATCTTTCTAATTTACTTTTTATTCCTTAAGTACCATTAATTCACTAGTGAATAATTAATCTATAATCTAATTATAGATTTGAGCTCAAAATCATTCAGTTCCAGAATTAACCCTTAAGGCAACTAATATACGATCCGTTAGGAAAGATTAGATTCCTTATTGTTGATACATGTTCCTAGCCATCCATGATATTAAATCTCCAAAATAAAAGTCATTAGCCTCATTCTATGAAGAGACCTTAACGAATGAATCAAAAGATTTAATAAACATGAACAAGAGTTCATGAACACTCAAGATTTAGGTTAATCTATAAATGATCATCAGTTATGATATGAATTACAACTCTTTATTGTTAAATTGTTTTTGGATAAAGACTTTAATTCATATCTGTCCATGTCATATATAATCATATTATATAAAACACCTTTACCGAGATGTCTTACCACATCAATAATCTGAATCTAGATTATTTGTATCATTATGATACTCAGTAAACCGTACTTACAACTCCAATTAAAGAATTCCATAACTTTAATTTGTTGTTGTTGACTATTTTTATTCATCATGTGATCTTAATTCTCTCGTACTAATATAAGATCACATCCTCAATAATGAATATGGAATTTGTCTGATATTTACAAAATTATTCAAAAAATAATTTTACAATCTAAATATAACAATAATAATAAACCATTGTATTTATTTATTCACAGAAAAATAAATGTCTTTTACATGCTTTTAGGACACACTCCTAACACCAAGTTCATTCTCACAACTTTGAAGGTCTACAACATCCTAGACAGAGATTTGAAGGATTTGGGTGCACCAAAAGCAATGATTCTCAAGAAGTGATCAATGAAAGGAAGAAGTGTGAAGAAGATGAGCTCATATGTTGTGGTCACATCCTCAACGCTCTCTCAGATCATCTCTATGATCTTTACACCAACACAACATCAAGAAAATAGATTTGGGAAGCACTTGAGAAGAAATACAAAGCCGAAGAAGAAGGTACCAAGAAATTCTTCACAACCCAATATATGGAATTTAAATTTTTTGAGGAAAAACTCCTACTTTCATAAGTGAATGAATTACAAGTTATTGTGAATAAAATATCTACTATAAAGATAACCTTGTCGGGGTCCTTTATTGTGGGCGTTATAATAATCAAGTTGCCTCCATCTTGGAGGGGCTATAGGAAGAAGATTCTCAATAACAATGGGGAGATATCTTTGGAAGAAATCCTTAAGCACTTAAGAGTTGAAGATGAGACTCGTTCTGGAGACAATTGTATATGGAAGCATACAATTGAGGGACATCCAAGGAAAATGCCATAGAGACAACCTCTCAATTAAAAGGGAAGGCCCATAAGAAGCCCCAATCAAGGAATGACAATTACCTAGCCCTAAGGAAAAATGAAGGGCAGTTCAAGGGTGTCAAAGGCCTTTATTTTGTTTGTGGCAAGAGTGGTCACTTGGCTAGGGAATGCAAGTTCAGAAAACCTACCAACTTTGGATCCAAGGTCAACACAACTGAAGAGGAGTTGGTTGCAACCTTGAGTGAGGTGATTGTCATCCAAGGGAAAGTTCAAGGATGGTGGTATGACACTTGTGCCACCATTCATGTAACTTATAATGGAGAGATCTTCAAGACATTTGAAGAAACAAAGGATGGCCATTAAATTCAAATGGGAAATGAGCATAGATCCAAGGTGATAGGCAAGGGAAATTTTGACCTTTACTTCACATTCGGAAGGAAAGTTCTTCTTACAAATGTATTGTATGTTCTGGACATTAGTAGAGATTTGTAAGTGGAAATTTGTTAAGCAAACCGAGCATCAAAGCGGTGTTTGAGTCCGGCAAGCTAATTTTGTCCAAGAGAAATTACTTTATGGGAAAATGGTATGTGTGTGATGGAATGATTAAGTTGTGTACTCAAGACTCCAGTTTTGATAATAATGCATCCACATCTTCATGTTATATGCTTGACTTTGATTCTATTACTTTGTGCATAATATACTTGCTCATATAGGCTATAGTACAATTAAAAAAGTTATGAAATGTGGTTTAATTGTATGTGATGATATTGAGCATGATAAATGTGAACTATGTGTTAAATCTACATGGTTAAGAAACCTTATCCTAGTGTTGAAAGAGAAACTAATTTGTTAGATTTGATGCATAGTGATTTATGTGAATTGAGTAGATTGGTAATTAGAGGTGGACATAAAAACTTTATTACATTTATTGATGATTTTTCTAGGTTCACATATGTATACTTGCTTAAGAATAAGAATGAAGCCTTTAGCATGTTTAAAATTTATAAAGTCGAAGTTGAAAATCAATTGGAAAAGAAAATCAAAGTAATAAGAAGTGATACGGGTGGTGAATACTTTTCCAATGATTTAATTTGCTTTGTGAAATGCATGGTATAATACATGAATGTACAACACTCTATAAACCCCAACAAAATGGTATAGTGGAAAGAAAAAATAGAATACTTGTTGAAATGATAAATGTTATGCTATTACATGCAAAGTTGAGTTCTACATTATGGGGAGAAGCCTTGCTATCCGCTTGTCATATTCTAAACCGGATTCCTTTAAAGAAGAATCAAATTTCATCATATGATATATGGAAATGAAAGAAGCCCAACCTAGGGTATCTTAAAGTGTGGGGGTGCCTTGCTTATTGCAAGAGCACGGAACCTAAAATCACCAAGTTGGGTCCTAGAGCAATAAGAAGTGTATTTGTAGGCTATGCCTACTATTAGACTTGGAGTCTAATGTCATAACTGAATCAAGAAAAATTGAGTTCTTTGAGAACTTGTTGTATAGTGACAACAAACCTCAAGAACATATCTCATTGGAAGGAACTCAAGACGAGTTACCTTCAAGGGAAGTAGAGCAACCATTATTGCCTAGAAGAAGCCAAATGCTTAAAGAGGTAGGATCATAAGATAAGAGCTCACAAGTGAATAGTTTTTACTTAGTAGAGGGTAATCACAAAGGAGACACTTGGAAGTATCCAATGGTACTTCAAGTAGAGGATGATCCTAAAACCTTCCAAAAAGTTATGTCTTCAAGAGACTCCACATTTTGGAAGAAGGCAATAAATGTTGAGATGGATTTAATTATTTCTAACTACACTTGAGAAATTATTAATCTACCACAATGATCAAAACCAATACGTTCTAAGTGGGTATTTTGAAGAAAATATCACACAAATGAGACCATCTAAGCCTTTAAAGCAAGGTTGGTGGCTAAAGGGCTTAGACAAAAGGAAGGGATAAACTATTTTGATATGTGCACTGGTGGCAAGGACAACTTCAATTATATTTTTGTTTACCTTATCATCAATACACAACTTACATATTCATGAAATGGATGTCAAAACAACATTCTTAAATTGTAATCTTGATGATGAGGTTTACATGGAACAACCGAAATAATTAGTTCTAAAGAGAAATTAACATAAAGTGTGTAGGCTTGTTAAGTCATTTTATGGTTTAAAACAAGCACCAAAACAATGTCGTGAGAAGTTTGATGAAGCCATTGTCTCTGATGGGTTTAGACACAATAACGCGGACAAATGCTTACACTCCAAGACTTGTGATGACTATGTCACTCTAGTGTATCTATATGTTGATGATATATTGATATTAAGCAATGACATGAAAGAAATTATAAAAACAAAGAGGTTTCTATCTTATACTTTTAAGATGAAAGACCTTGGAAATGTTGATACCATACTAGGTATCAAAGTTAGAAGAAATGAGTATGAATATTGTAACGTCCCACGTCACCTTGACTACTTCTTGGAATGACAACTGGCCTTACAAACCAACACGAGTCTTTCCAGCATGCTTTGTCCTCACTCACACGCTTCCTGGGAAAACTTCCCAGGAGGTCACCCATCATGGGACTACTCCAGGTCAAGGACGCTTAACTTTGGAGTTCTTAAGTGATGGGCTACCTAAAAGAAGATACATCTTGTTGGCATAGGTAGTACCCATCTATCCATTTAAGCCATCTTCAACTAGGTATCAAAGTTAGAAGAAATAAGTATGGATATTTTAACGTCCCACATCACTATGGCTGCTTCTTGGAATGACGACTGGCCCTACAAACCAACACGAGTCTTTCCAGTGTGCTTTGTCCTCTCTCGCACACTTCTTGGGAAAGCTTTCTAAGAGGTCACCCATCATGAGACTACCCCAGGTCAAGCACGCTTAACTTT